>NW_027254908.1:42500-109210 GCF_044704955.1 Pristiophorus japonicus
ACACACACACTGGGGCACACATATACACACTGACACACACACACTGGGGCATACACACACTCACACTCAGGCACACACACACTCACACACAGGGGGAGGGGGAGGGGCTCTGGTAGGGGAAGGGCTCTGGTAGGGAGAGGGGTTCTAGTAGGGGGAGGGGCTCTGGTAGGGGGAGGGGCTCTGGTAGGGAAAGGGGTTCTGGTAGGGGGAGGGGCCCTGGTAGGGGAAGGGGTTCTGTTAAGGGGAGGGGCCTAGTAGGGGGAGGGGCTCTGGTAGGGGGAGGGTCTATGGTAGGGGAGGGGCTCCAGTGGGGGAGGGTCTATGGTGGGGGAGGGGCTTTACAGCTAATGAAGTACTTTTGGAGTGCAGTCACTGTTGGAATGTGAGAAACGCCAATTTGTGCACAGCAAGCTCCCACACACAACAACGTGATAATGACCCAGATCATCTGTTTTAGTGATGTTGATTGACGAGTAAATATTGGCCCCAGGACCCCGGGGATAAGAACATCAGAAACAGGAGCAGGAGTCGGCCCCTCGAGCCTGCTCCACCATTCAATAAGATTATGGCTGATCTGATCATGGACTCAGCTCCACTTCCCCGCCCACTCCCCATAACCCTTCACTCCCTTATCGCTCAAAAATCTATCTATCTCCGCCTTAAATATATTCAATGACCCAGCCTCCACAGCTCTCTGGGGCAGAGAATTCCACAGATTTACAACCCTCTGAGAGAAGAAATTCCTCCTCATCTCAGTTTTAAATGGGCGGCCCCTTATTCTGAGACTATGCCCCCTAGTTCTAGTCTCCCCTGCTCTTCTCCGTAATAGTGGCCGTGGGATCTTTTACATCCCCCTGAGCGATCAGCCGGGGCCTCGGTTTAACGTCTCATCCGAAAGACGGCACCTCCAACAGTGCGGCACTCCCTCAGCACTGCACTGGAGTGTCAGGTTGGATTTATGTGTTTGAGTCCCTGGAGTGGGACTTGAACCCACAACTTTCGGACCCAGAGGCGAGAGTGCTGCCCACTGAGCCACGGCTGACACTAGCTGGACTAGGTGCGTAGACTGGGCTTGTATTCCCTCGAGGAGAGCAGATTAAGGGGCGATCTAATCGAGGTGTTTAAGATGATTTCAGGGGTCGATAGGGTCGATCGAGAGAAACTACTTCCTCTGGCGAGTGAGTCCAGAACTTGGGGCCGTAACCTTAATGTTCGAGCCCGGCCGTTCAGGGGTGATGTCGGGGAACATTTCTTTACACAAAGGGCAGTGGGAACCTGGAACCCTCTCCCCCCCGCAAAAGCTGTGGATGCCGGCGGGTGGGGGGGGGTCAATTGATCATTTCAAAACTGAGATTGATTGATCTTTGTTAGACAAGGGTTAAAGAACCAGCCGTGAGCTCATTGAATGGTATAACAGGCCCGAGGGGCTGAATGGCCTCCTCCTGTTCCTGTGTAACAGGCTCGAGGGGCTGAATGGCCTCCTCCTGTTCCTGTGTAACAGACTCGAGGGGCTGAATGGCCTCCTCCTGTTCCTGTGTAACAGGCTCGAGGGGCTGAATGGCCTCCTCCTGTTCCTGTGTAACATCCTCGAGGGGCTGAATGGCCTCCTCCTGTTCCAGAAGTTCCAAAACTCGCCCCCTGTGATGGGCTGGACCGTGTCGATGTGACAGAGGCCGACAGGCCGTCTGAACGATTCTGGGCCCTGGTCGAGTCTGTGCGCCATTCGGCCCTAAACACCTCCAGGTACAATGACACGCCGTGACCACTAGGTGGAGGCCAAGAGCTTTGCAAACGGTCAGAATCGAGCTGCAAGGTCGAGGGTGATGGGAGTGGGGGGGAGGGGTGCTCCCAGCTCGGTCGTCACGACGACTGTAACCGAGCCCGGCCTTGTCTGCGGGCCCGTTGGTCAACGGGGGGGGGAGGCAGGTCAGAGGTCGCAGGCCAACGAACGGATAGGTCACGGGGGGCGGGAGAGGGGATCTCGAGAGGAGCTGGAAGATTCCGAGTTAGGACCAGAGGCCCTCCCTCCCCCACCCCCAGCTCCCCCTCCCCCCCCCTCCTCTTGCACGCCCGAGAGCTTTACTGACAGTCCCTCAGATGCAAAAAAAAACCCTCTTCACTTGGAGAGCATCACAGAAATTTATCGCACGGAGGGAGGCCATTCGGCCCATCGTGTCCACACCGGCCGACCAAGAGCTACCCGGCCTAATCCCACTTTCCCGCTCTGGGTCCGTAGCCCTGCGGGTTACGGCACTTCAGGGGCACATCCAGGTACTTTTTAAATGTGGTGAGGGTTTCTGTCTCTACCACCCTTTCAGGCCGTGAGTTCCAACCCAGACCCCCACCGCCCTCTGGGTGAAGACATTTCCCCTCAAATCTCCTCTAAACCTCCCCCCAATTACTTTCAATCTCTGCCCCCTGGTTGTTGACCCCTCTGCCCAGGGAAACAGGTCCGTCCTATCCACTCTATCCAGGCCCCTCATCATTTTATACACCTCAATCAGGTCTCCCCTCAGCCTCCTCTGTTCCAATGAAAACAACCCCAGCCTATCCAATCTTTCCTCATCGCTAAAGTTCTCCAGTCCCGGCAACATCCTGGTAAATCTCTTCTGTACCCTCTCCAGTGCAATCACATCCTTCCTGTAATAGAAACATAGAAACATAGAAAATAGGTGCAGGAGTAGGCCATTCGGCCCTTCTAGCCTGCACCGCCATTCAATGAGTTCATGGCTGAACATTCAACTTCAGTACCCCATTCCTGCTTTCTCGCCATACCCCTTGATCCCCCGAGTAGTAAGGACTTCATCTAACTCCTTTTTGAATATATTTAGTGAATTGGCCTCAACAACTTTCTGTGGTAGAGAATTCCACAGGTTCACCACTCTCTGGGTGAAGAAATTCCTCCTCATCTCGGTCCTAAATGGCTTACCCCTTATCCTTAGACTGTGACCTCTGGTTCTGGACTTCCCCAACATTGGGAACATTCTTCCTGCATCTAACCTGTCTAACCCCGTCAGAATTTTAAACGTTTCTATGAGGTCCCCTCTCATTCTTCTGAACTCCAGTGAATACAAGCCCAGTTGATCCAGTCTTTCTTGATAGGTCAGTCCCACCATCCCGGGAATCAGTCTGGTGAACCTTCGCTGCACTCCCTCAATAGCAAGAATGTCCTTCCTCAGGTTAGGAGACCAAAACTGTACACAATACTCCAGGTGTGGCCTCACCAAGGCCCTGTACAATTGTAGCAACACCTCCCTGCCCTTGTACTCAAATCCCCTCGCTATGAAGGCCAACATGCCATTTGCTTTCTTAACCGCCTGCTGTACCTGCATGCCAACCTTCAATGACTGATGTACCATGACACCCAGGTCTCTTTGCACCTGCCCTTTTCCTAATCTGTCACCATTCAGATAATAGTCTGTCTCTCTGTTTTTACCACCAAAGTGGATAACCTCACATTTATCCACATTATACTTCATCTGCCATGCATTTGCCCACTCACCTAACCTATCCAAGTTGCTCTGCAGCCTCATAGAATCCTCCTTGCAGCTCACACTGCCACCTAACTTAGTGTTATCCGCAAATTTGGAGATACTACATTTAATCCCCTCGTCTAAATGTGGTGACCAGACCTGCACGCAGAACTCCAGCTGTGGCCTAACCAATGTTTTATACAGTTCAAGCATAACCTCCCTTGTAGTGTCCCTGCACCTCACTGCAAACTCACACGAGGCATGGATACATCAGACACGGTCACTCTGTGACCTTCACCTTTATTGCCAGGACCAAGGAGTGGTGTCCCTGGGTGGGACCTCCCCTTTTATACCTGGAAACCCAGGTGAGGAGTGTCTCCCGCAAGTTCACCCCCTGTGGTCAGGGTGTGCATTACAAGGGGACAGGTACAGTGTACATGAGTTACAGTTACATGACTATGTCAGTGCAAGATGGTGAAATACATGACATCACCTCCCCCCTTAAGTCTTTTTGTTTCAGAGGTTAAGTCTATCGGGTGGTCGACGCTCTCTCGTGGAGCGCCGCAGTTGTGGTTCTGGTGGCTGAGCCTCAGCACGCGTCTCTGTCACTTGAGGTGACTCCGGCCTGTCCGGGCTGGCCGCAGGGACCGTGCATGCTGAGGGCTGTCTTTGTTGCTCGTGCGCTGGCAGTGGTGTGGGTGCTATCTCATCATGCTCTTCTTCCGGTTCCTCCGTGTCTGCACTGAACCTTGTCTTTACTTGGTCCAAGTGTTCGCGGCATATCTGCCCATTGTTTAGCCTGACCACCATGACCCTGTTTCCCTCTTTGCCAATTACTGTGCCCTCCAGCCACTTGGGTCCCAAAGCATGGTTAACAACAAATACCGGGTCATCCATTTCTATACACCTCCCCCTTGAGTTTCGGTCATGGAGCTCGGTTTGGGACTGGCGCTTGCCCTCAACAATGTCTGCCCGGGCTGGGTGACTGAGGGACAGCCGCGTCTTGAGCGTGCGTTTCATGAGGAGTTCCGCTGGCGGGACTCCCGTGAGCGAGTGCGGCCGAGACCTGTAGGCCAGCAGGAGGTGCGATAGGCGGTACTGAAGGGAGGGTCCTTGAATACGGAGCATGCCCTGCTTTATGACTTGGACCACCCGTTCCACCTGACCATTGGAGGCCGGCTTGAACAGCGCTGTCCGGACGTGTTTGATACCAGTGCCCGACATAAACTCCTGGAATTCATGGCTGGTGAAACACGGGCCATTGTCGCTGACCAGAATGTCCGGTAAGCCGTGGGTCGCGAAACCCATGCGCAGACTCTCCACGGTGATGGATGTCGTGCACGAGTTCAATATGATGCACTCGATCCACTTCGAGTATGTATCGACAATGATCAGGAACATTTTTCCCATGAACGGGCCCGCATAGTCCACGTGAATACGTGACCATGACCTGGTGGGCCAGGGCCACGGGCCTTCCTGGGGGCATTGCCCAGCTGGGCACACGTCGTGCACCTGTGAACCCAGTGTTCCAGGTCTGAGTCAATCCCTGGATACCACACGTGTGACCGGGCAATGGCCTTCATTAACACGATGCCTGGGTGCTCACTGTGGAGTTCCCTGATGAACGCTTCCCTTCCTTTCTGGGGCATGACTACTCAGCTGCCCCATAGCAGGCAGTCGGCTTGGATGGAGAGCTCATCCATCCGTCTGTGAAACGGTCTGACCTCCTCGGGGCACGCCCTGTGTGCAGGCGCCCAATCCCCAGTCAGGACACCTTTCTTTATCATGGATAGGAGGGGGTCCCTGTTGGTCCAGAGTTTGATCTGTCGGGCTGTGATGGGGGAGCCCGCGGTGTCAAAAGCCTCAACGGCCATGACCATTTCGACACTCTGCTCTGACGCACCCTCGGTAATTTCCGGTGCCTGTCCGGTGCCGTATGGTGTAGTCATACGCAGCCAGCGTGAGAGCCCATCGCTGTTTGCGAGCTGATGCATTGGCATTGACAGCCTTGCTGTCGGACAACAGGGATGTTAACGGCTTGTGGTCCGTCTCTAGCTCGAACCGTCTACCGAAAAGGTACTGGTGCATCTTTTTCACACGGTACACACACGCGAGTGTTTCCTTCTCGACCCTGCCGTACCCACGCTCTGCCTGGGAGAGCGACCTGGAGGCATAAGCCCGCGGTTGGAGACGGCCGTCATCGTTACTCTGCTGCAAAACACACCCAAATAGTTCAAAAGTCCCAGGAACGATCGCAACTCCGACGTGTTGCCGGGCCTGGGCGTTTTGGATTCAATGGGCCGGATCCCGTCTGCGGCAACCCTCCTGCCCAAAAACTCGGCCTCTGGGGCCAAAAACACACACTTGGCCTTTTTCAGCCGCAGGCCTACCCGGTTTAGTCAGTGTAGCACCTTCTCCAGGTTGTGGAGGTGTTCTACAATGTCTCGCCCGTTATGAGAATGTCGTCTTGGAATACGACCGTTCCAGGGATGGACTTGAGCAAGCTTTCCATGTTTCTCTGAAAGATAGCCGCTGCCGAACGGATGCCAAAAGGACACCTGTTGTAGATGAATAAACCCTTGTGCGTCGTGATGGTGGTCAGGAGCTTGGATTCTTCAGCCAGTTCCTGAGTCATGTAGGCCGAAGTGAGGTCCAATTTAGTGAACAGCTTGCCACCTGCCAACGTGGCAAAAAGGTCCTCCGCCCTCGGGAGCGGGTATTGGTCCTGCAGGGACATCCGGTTGATGGTGGCTATGTAGTCACCGCAGATCCTAACCGAGCCGTCCGCTTTAAGGACAGGAACAATGGGACTTGCCCAGTCACTGAATTCAACGGGCGAAATTATGCCCTCTCTGAGCAGCCTGTCCAGTTCACTCTCAATTTTCCCACGCATCACGTACGGCACCGCTCTGGCTTTGTGGTGCACTGGTCTGGCGTCCGGGGTGATGTGTATCACTACTTTAGTGCCCTTGAACATTCCGACACCGGGTTGAAACAGTGGCCCGAATTTTTTGCAATACCTGTGAGCATGAACTTCGGTCCACGGATGAAATAGCGTGCACATCCCCCCCATTTCCAATCCATCTCAGCTAGCCAACTCCTCCCCAAGAGCGCTGGGCCATTTCCTGGAGCGATCCAGAGTGGCAACTGGTTCTGTGATCCATTATGTGTTACCACCAAGTTTGCACTGCCCAGCACTGGGATGATCTCTTTGGTGTACGTCTGTCGCTGCGTCTCAATGCATTCCAATTTGGGCCTGCTAGCTCTGTGTGGCCATAGTCTCTCAAACTGTTGGGCGCTCATGAGTAACTGACTAACTCCCGTATCCAGCTCCTTGAGCACCGGGATGCCATTCAGTAAGGCTTTAATCATCATGGGTGGCGTGTTGGTGTATGAGCTGTGGATGTCAGCCACATGAACCCGCTGAACTTCAGCATCCATGGTTGTACCCCAGGCCTCATCCTGCATTGCAGACCTCTCGTCTGGTTCCTCTGTCTCGCAGACTAGCCTCGCTACTGCCTTTTTGCACATCCTGGCCAAGTGTCCACTGACATTACAAATCCTACAGGTGTAAAGTTGGAACCTGCAGCTTTTGGCAGCGTGTCTATCCCCACACCTCCAACATGAGCTGAGATTGCTGTTAACAAAGGGACTATTCCCAGGCATTCCTCTCTGATGGCCCGTTTGGCTGTTTCTAACACTCTGATGGAGAGTGTTAATGGTCCCATCACGGGATGCATTGTTCCTCGTGATGCCGTGAATTGCCGATCCCCTTTCCATTGTCCCTGTTGCGGGCCCACCCTGGAGCTTGTTACTGCCTGGACGGTGTCGAATTGCCCTTGCCCGCCTGCCTGGGCGGTGTCGAATTGCCCTTGCCTGCCTGCGGGGTTCTGTATCACTTTTACAACATTAACTCCCTGGTTCATCGCAACGTTGAAACCAGGGCTACATGCGTAAATTAGCTTGGTCTCCTCTTCCCCTGCCATAAATGTCTGAGCTATCAACGCCGCCCCTTCTAAAGTCAGATCCTTGGTCTTTATGAGCTTCCTGAAAATGCCGGCATGATTATTGCCCTCGATGAAAAAGTCCCTGAACATCTCCCCCCTGCAGGCATCGGAGAACTTACAGAGACTGGCCAAACGCCGCAGTTCCGCCACGAAGTCCGAGACGTTTTGACCCTCGTGAACCCGCTGAACTTCAGCATCCATGGTTGTACCCCAGGCCTCATCCTGCATTGCAGACCCCTCGTCTTGTTCCACTGTCTCGCAGATTAGCCTCGCTACTGTCTTTTTGCACATCCTGGCCAAGTGTCCACTGACATTACAAATCCTACAGGTATACTGCTGGAACCTGCAGCTTTTCGCAGTGTGTTTACCCCCGCACCTCCAGCATGAGCTGAGATCGAGATTGCTGTTAACAAAGGGACTGTTACCAGGCATTCCTCTCTGATTGCCCATTTGGCTGTTTCTAAGCACTCTGATGGGGGGTGTTAATGGTCCCATCGCAGGACGCATTGTTCTTCGAGATGGCGTGATTTGCCGATCCCCTTTCAATTGTCCCTGTTGTGGGCCCACCCCAGAGCCTGTTGCTGCCTGGGCGGTTTCGAAATGCCCTTGCCTGCCTGCGGGGTCCCTAGCCGTGTTCACCATGTTAACTCCCTGGTCCATCGCCACGTTGGGACCAGGGCTGCGCGCGTAAATTAGCTTGGTCTCCTCTTCCCCTGCCATAAAGGTCCGAGCTATCAACGCTGCCCCTTCTAAAGTCAGGTCTTTGGTCTTTACGAGCTTCCTGAAAATGCCGGCATGATTAATGCCCTCAATGAAAAAGTCCCTTAACATCTCCCCCCTGCAGGCATCGGAGAACTTACAGAGACTGGCCAAGCGCCGCAGTTCCACCACGAAGACCGAGATGTTTTGTCCCTCCCGACGCCGGTGTGTGTAGAACCGGTGCCGGGCCATGTGTACGCTACTCGCCGGCTTGAGATGCTCACTGATCAGCTGGCTGAGCTCTTCGAAGGACTTGTCCGCTGGCTTTTGGGGTGCAAGGTCTTTCATCAGCACATACGTCTGTGGACCACAGCTGGTCAGTAGATGCGCCCTCCGCTTGTCAGCCGCTGTCTCTGATTGCCCTTTTGGCTGTTTCTAAGCACTCTGATGGTCACCCACACAGTAGCGTTCCTCTGTGCCACCGGTGGCCATCCTTGTGGTTCGGTGATTCCCGTTTCTCATCGCCAAATGTAGTGTCCCTGCACCTCACTACAAACTCACACAAGGCATGGATACATCAGACACGGTCACTCTGTGACCTTCACCTTTATTGCCAGGACCAAGGAGTGCTGTCCCTGGGTGGGGCCTCCCCTTTTATACCTGGAAACCCAGGTGAGGAGTGTCTCCCGCAAGCTCACCCCCTGTGGGTCAGGGTGTGCATTACAAGGGTACAGGTACAGTAGTTACAGTTACATGACTATGTCATTGCAAGATGGTGAAATACATGACACCCCTGCCCTTGTATTCTATACCTCGGCTAATAAAGGCAAGTATTCCGTCTGCCTTCTTAACCACCTTATCCACCTGGCCTGCTACCTTCAGGGATCCGTGGACCTGCACTCCAAGGTCCCTCTGTTGCTCTACACTTCTCAGTGTCCTACCATTTAATGTGTATTCCCTTGCCTTGTTAGCCCCTCCCCAAATGCATTACCTCACACTTCTCCGGATTAAACTCCATTTGCCACTGCTCTGCCCACCTGACCAGTACATCGATAGCTTCCTGCGGTCCGCAGCTTTCTTCTTCATTATCAATCACACGGGCGATTTTAGTATCATCTGCAAACTTCTTAATCATACCCCCCTAAAATTCAAGTCCAAATCATTGATGTATACCACAAAAAGCAAGGGACCCAGCACTGAGCCCTGTGGAACCCCACTGGATACAGCCTTCCAGACAAATAACACCCATCCACCATTGCCCTTTGCTGTAATGTGATGATCAGAATTGCACGCAGTACGCAGAAAGGAGATCTTTGGAGACTCTCCCTCAGCCACAAAGCATTTTTACACTTGGAGAGAAGGGCGGACTTTGGAGACGCTCCCTCAGATTGAAACCCTTCTACGCTTGGAGAGAAGTGAGTTCTTCAAAACGGTCCCTCAGCCGGAAGCCCTCAAAACAAACCAGGCGTGCGGGAAGCCACGTGATTTCCAGGAAACAACAAGCTCACAGACTCTCTGCCCGTGACACGGGACAGCATGAGATAAATATAAACAGCTCGCGGAGAAAGCAGACAGAGAGTCGCCCCGTGTCCTCACCCAACCCCATCGCCCCCCCCCCACCACCCCGTGTCCCCCTCCCCCACCCCGTGTCCCCCTCCCCCACCCCGTGTTCCTCCCCACCCCGTGTTCCCCTCCCCTACCCTCTCCCCTCCCCCACCCCGTGCCCCCCTCCCCCACCCCGTGTCCCCTCCCCCACCCTCTCCCCTCCCCCACCCTCTCCACTCCCCCACCCCGTGTCCCCCTCCCCCACCCCGTGTTCCTCCCCACCCCGTGTTCCTCCCCACCCCGTGTTCCCCTCCCCCACCCTCTCCCCTCCCCCACCCTCTCCCCTCCCCCACCCCGTGTCCCCTCCCCCACCCTCTCCCCTCCCCCACCCTCTCCCCTCCCCCACCCCGTGTCCCCTCCCCCACCCCGTGTTCCTCCCCACCCCGTGTTCCTCCCCACCCCGTGTTCCCCTCCCCCACCCTCTCCCCTCCCCACCCCGTGTTCCCCTCCCCCACCCTCTCCCCTCCCCCACCCCGTGTCCCCTCCCCCACCCTCTCCCCTCCCCCACCCTCTCCCCTCCCCCACCCCGTGTCCCCCTCCCCCACCCCGTGTCCCCCTCCCCCACCCCGTGTCCCCCTCCCCACCCCGTGTCCCCTCCCCCACCCTCTCCCCTCCCCCACCCCGTGTCCCCCTCCCCACCCCGTGTCCCCTCCCCCACCCTCTCCCCTCCCCCACCCCGTGTCCCCCTCCCCCAGCCCGTGTTCCTCCCCACCCCGTGTCCCCTCCCCCACCCCGTGTCCCCTCCCCCACCCTCTCCCCTCCCCCACCCCGTGTCCCCCTCCCCCAGCCCGTGTTCCTCCCCACCCCGTGTCCCCTCCCCCACCCTCTCCACTCCCCCACCCCGTGTCCCCCTCCCCACCCCGTGTCCCCTCCCCCACCCTCTCCCCTCCCCCACCCCGTGTCCCCTCCCCCACCCCGTGTCCCCTCCCCCACCCTCTCCCCTCCCCACCCCGTGTCCCCCTCCCCACCCCGTGTCCCCTCCCCCACCCTCTCCCCTCCCCCACCCCGTGTCCCCTCCCCCACCCCGTGTCCCCTCCCCCACCCTCTCCCCTCCCCACCCCGTGTCCCCTCCCCCACCCTCTCCCCTCCCCCACCCCGTGTCCCCTCCCCGACACTCTCCCCTCCCCCACCCTCTCCCCTCCCCCACCCTCTCCCCTCCCCACCCCGTGTCCCCTCCCCTACCCTCTCCCCTCTCCCCTCCCCCACCCCGTGTTCCCTCCCCCACCCTCTCCCCTCCCCACCCCGTGTCCCCTCCCCTACCCTCTCCCCTCCCCCACCCTCTCCCCTCCCCCACCCTCTCCCCTCCCCCACCCCGTGTCCCCTCCCCGACACTCTCCCCTCCCACACCCTCTCCCCTCCCCCACCCTCTCCCCTCCCCCACCCTCTCCCCTCCCCCACCCTCTCCCCTCCCCCACCCCGTGTCCCCTCCCCACCCCGTGTCCCCTCTCACACCCTCCCCCACCCTCTCCCCTCCCCCACCCCGTGTCCCCTCCCCACCCCGTGTTCCCCTCCCCCACCCCGTGTCCCCTCCCCAAATCTCTCCCCTCCCCCACCCTGTGTCCCCTCCCCCAATCTCTCCCCTCCCCCACCCTCTCCACTCCCCCACCCCGTGTCCCCTCCCCCACCCTCTCCCCTCCCCCACCCCGTGTCCCCTCCCCCACCCCGTGTTCCTCCCCACCCCGCGTCCCCTCCCCCACCCTCTACCCTCCCCCAACCCGTGTCCCCTCCCCCACCCCGTGTCCCCTCCCCCACCCTCTACCCTCCCCCACCCCGTGTTCCTCCCCACCCCGTGTCCCCTCCCCCACCCTCTCCCCTCCCCACCCCGTGTCCCCTCCCCCACCCCGTGTCCCCTCCCCCACCCTCTACCCTGCCCCACCCCGTGTCCCCTCCCCCACCCTCTACCCTCCCCCACCCCGTGTCCCCTCCCCCACCCTCTACCCTCCCCCACCCCGTGTCCCCTCCCCCACCCCGTGTTCCTCCCAACCCCGTGTCCCCTCCCCCACCCCGTGTCCCCTCCCCCACCCTCTCACCCCCCCCACCCCATGTCCCCTCCCCCACCCTCTCCCCTCCCCCACCCCGTGTCCCCTCCCCCACCCCGTGTTCCTCCCCACCCCGTGTCCCCTCTCCCCACCCCGTGTCCCCCTCCCCCACCCCGTGTCCCCTTCCCCCACCCCGTGTTCCTCCCCACCCCGTGTTCCCCTCCCCCACCCCGTGTTCCTCCCCACCCCGTGTCCCCTCCCCCACCCTCTCCCCTCCCCCACCCCGTGTTCCTCCCCACCCCGTGTTCCCCTCCCCCACCCTCTCCCCCCCCCCCACCCCATCGCCCCCCACCCCGTGTCCCCCTCCCCCACCCCGTGTTCCTCCCCACCCCGTGTCCCCTCCCCACCCCGTGTCCCCTCCCCCACCCTCTCCCCTCCCCCACCCCATGTCCCCTCCCCCACCCTCTGCCCTCCCCCACCCCGTGTCCCCTCCCCCACCCTCTCCCCTCCCCCACCCCGTGTTCCTCCCCACCCCGTGTTCCTCCCCACCCCGTGTCCCCTCCCCCACCCCGTGTTCCCCTCTCCCACCCCGTGTTCCTCCCCACCCCGTGTCCCCTCCCCCACCCTCTCCCCTCCCCCACCCCGTGTTCCTCCCCACCCCGTGTCCCCTCCCCCACCCTCTCCCCTCCCCCACCCCGTGTTCCTCCCCACCCCGTGTCCCCTCCCTCACCCGTGTTCCTCCCCACCCCATGTTCCCCTCCCCCACCCCGTGACCCCTCCCCATCCCGTGTTCCCCTCCCCCACCCTCTCCCCTCCCCCACCCCATCGCCCCCCCACCCCGTGTCCCTCCCCCACCCCGTGTTCCCCTCCGCCACCCTCTCCCCTCCCCCACCCTGTGTCCCTCCCCACCCTGTGTTCCCCTCCCCCACCCTCTCCCCTCCCCCACCCCATCGCCCCCCCACCCCGTGTTCCCCTCCCCCACCCTGTGTCCCTCCCCCACCCTGCGTTCCCCTCCCCCACCCTGTGTCCCTCCCCCACCCTGTGTTCCCCTCCCCCACCCTCTCCCCTCCCCCACCCCCTATTCCCTCCCTCACCCCGTGTTCCCCTCCCCCACCCCGTGTTCCCCTCCCCCACCCTCTCCCATCCCCCACCCCCTGTCCCCTCCCCCACCCTCTCCCCCTCAACCACCTCCTTCTCCTCCCCCCTCACCCACCATGAGCCTCACTCACCCAGAGAAGTGTGCGGTAATGCATTTGGGGAGGGCTAACAAGGCGAGGGAATACACATTAAATGGTAGGGCACTGAGAAGTGTAGAGGAACAGAGGGACCTGGGAGTGCAGGTCCACAGTTCCCTGAAGGTAGCAGGCCAGGTGGATAAGGTGGTTAAGAAGGCATACGGAATACTTGCCTTTATTGGCCGAGGTATAGAATACAAGAGCAGGGAGGTTATGCTTGAACTGTATAAAACACTGGTTAGGCCACAGCTGGAGTACTGCGTGCAGTTCTGGTCACCACATTACAGGAAGGATGTGATTGCACTGGAGAGGGTACAGAGGAGATTTACCAGGATGTTGCACTGGAGAGGGTACAGAGGAGATTTACCGGATGTTGCACTGGAGAGGGTACAGAGGAGATTTACCAGGATGTTGCCGGGACTGGAGAATTTTAGCGATGAGGAAAGATTGGATAGGCTGGGGTTGTTTTCTTTGGAACAGAGGAGGCTGAGGGGAGAGCTGATTGAGGTGTATAAAATGATGAGGGGCCTGGATAGAGTGGATAGGACGGACCTGTTTCCCTTAGCAGAGGGGTCAACAACCAGGGGGCACAGATTGAAAGTAATTGGGGGGAGGTTTAGAGGGGATTTGAGGGAAATGTCTTCACCCAGAGGGCGATGGGGGTCTGGGGGTCTGGAACTCACGGCCTGAAAGGGGGGTAGAGGCAGAAACCCTCACCACATTTTAAAAGTACCTGGATGTGCTCCTGAAGTGCCGTAACCCACAGGGCTACGGACCCAGAGCGGGAAAGTGGGATTAGGCTGGGTAGCTTTTGGTCGGCCGGCACGGACACGATGGGCCGAAATGGCCTCCCTCCATGCTGTAAATGTTTGTGATTCTATGGTACTCCCTCTCCCCTCACCCACCCTGGGCCCAGTCATCATTGGCAATTTTTGGACTAAGTTGGATATAGTTGTGCAGTTGTGACCCGATGGTGTACTACTTGTCAACGTTACTATGACAGTATTCAGTTTGATTTGCACAAAGGAAAGTGTAATGTAAGCACCAGTGAGTATGGTCAAGGTATGTAGGAATGGTGACACTCCTGTTTGCGAGCCTGGGGGGTGTCAGGACCATTGTGCGGGGGCTGCCTGTCTTTTACCAGGAACTCACCAGGGTCTGGAACAAAGTCTCCACCAAGCGCAGCTCTCCACCGGCTGGAGTGGCGGCCGTCCTGCAGGAGCCGCTGCTCATGAATCCGTACCTCCACGACCGCGGTTTTAGGTGGCGGTCGGACGAGAGGGCTGTGGCTGGTGAGGTGACCAGGGTCAGGGACCTGCTCGATGGCGGAGGAGCGGGCTGGATGGCGGCAGACACGCTGGGCCGACATCCAGCGCACGGCCGATGCCAAAAGGATACTGCAGAAGATAAAGGTACGCGGAGTCAGAGGAAATGTATTAGCATGGATCGAGAATTGGCTGGCGAACAGAAAGCAGAGAGTCGGGATAAATGGGTCCTTTTCTGATTGGAAATCGATGGTTAGTGGTGTGCCACAGGGATCGGTGCTGGGACCACAACTGTTTACAATATACATAGATGACCTGGAAGAGGGGACAGAGTGTAGTGTAACAAAATTTGCAGATGACACAAAGATTAGTGGGAAAGCGGGTTGTGTAGAGGACACAGAGAGGCTTCAAAGAGATTTAGATAGGTTAAGCGAATGGGCTAAGGTTTGGCAGATGGAATACAATGTCGGAAAGTGTGAGGTCATCCACCTTGGAAAAAAACAGTAAAAGGGAATATTATTTGAATGGGGAGAAATTACAACATGCTGCGGTGCAGAGGGACCTGGGGGCCCTTGTGCATGAATCCCAAAAAGTTAGTTTGCAGGTGCAGCAGGTAATCAGGAAGGCGAATGGAATGTTGGTCTTCATTGCGAGAGGGATGGAGTACAAAAGCAGGGAGGTCCTGCTGCAACTGTACAGGGTATTGGTGAGGCCGCACCTGGAGTACTGCGTGCAGTTTTGGTCACCTTACTTAAGGAAGGATATACTAACTTTGGAGGGGGTACAGAGACGATTCACTAGGCTGATTCCGGAGATGAGGGGGTTACCTTATGATGATAGATTGAGTAGACTGGGCCTTTACTCGTTGGAGTTCAGAAGGATGAGGGGTGATCTTATAGAAACATTTAAAATAATGAAAAGGATAGACAAGATAGAGGCAGAGAGGTTGTTTCCACTGGTCGGGGAGACTAGAACTAGGGGACACAGCCTCAAAATACGGGGGAGACAATTTAAAACCGAGTTGAGAAGGAATTTCTTCTCCCAGAGGGTTGTGAATCTGTGGAATTCTCTGCCCAAGGAAGCAGTTGAGGCTAGCTCATTGAGTGTATTCAAATCACAGATAGATAGATTTTTAACCAATAAGGGAATTAAGGGTTACGGGGAGCGGGCGGGTAAGTGGAGCTGAGTCCACGGCCAGATCAGCCATGATCTTGTTGAATGGCGGAGCGGGCTCGATGGCCTACTCCTGTTCCTAATTCTTATGTTTTTATGTTCTTATGAATCGCTAAAAACAGCTCTGGGCCCCGACTCCGTTAGGTGTGTCGAGAAGGCCCGAGCACGTGGGGGGAGATCCCGTCCGAACTGACGGAATTCCTCATCGGCGCCAAACCCCGGAACCTCCCTCGGGGGCCGGTACCTCACAACTTGAGCCGCCTCGGGGAAATCCCCTCCGTGCCTTTCAGTTCCGCGCGGAGGGAGGGTTTTCCTGTACGGGCTGCTCCTGCACGCTCTCAACTTTGCCATCCTCGCCTGCCGTCCGGACATGCCATGGCGTACCATCTTGCCGTCCGGAGGAGGCGGGGGTCCCCGATGGAGGGCACTCTACGCGGGAGTCCCTCCCTCTATTTATTGGGGACTTGGCCTGGGGGGGTATTGCACGGAGCAGTCCCGTGCAATCGGTTTTTAAGTCGGATCACGGGCTCCCAGGCCGCCTGCAATCTCTGCGGTCTGGAGGAGTCCGTGTTCCACGTTTATGTTCACTGTGCGAGGTGGCAGCCCCTGTTCCATTATTTGAAGGGGCTGCTCCTCAAATTCTGGCTGCACTTCAGTCCCACGCTCCTGATCTTCGGGCACCCTGTGCGGAGGGGAGCGGGTAGGTCCGAAGGCCTCCTCGTAGGGGCCTGCTCCAGGGCCTGGCCATCAGCCGGTCCAGGCAGCGGGCGGTCGAGGGGGTCGTTCAGCCTGACTGCCTGCCTCTCTTCCGCGGTTACATCCGCGCCAGGGTGTCCCTGGAGATGGAGCACGCGGTGTCCACCGGTACGCTCGCGGCCTTCCGCCAGAGGAGGGCGCCGGAGGGACTGGAGTGCATCATCACCCCCGGCAACCCAATTCTAATTTGATTTGATTTGACAAGCTTTCCTTTAATGTTTAATTGTTAATTTGGGGTTTTATTGCCCTTAAAAAAGGGGGCACTCGATTTAAACATTTTATAAAAAATAGTTCATCATCAGAGGCAGTCCCTCGGAGTCGAGGAAGACTTGCTCCCACTCTAACAGTGAGTCCTCAGGTGGCTGAACAGTCCAATACAGGAACCACAGTCCCTGTCACAGGCGGGACAGACAGTGGTTGAGGGAAGGGGAGGGTGGGACTGGTTTGCCGCACGCTCCTTCCGCTGCCTGCGCTTGCTTTCTGCACGCTCTCGGCGACGAGACTCGAGGTGCTCAGCGCCCCTCCCGGATGCACTTCCTCCACTTAGGGGCGGACTGGTCTTTGGGCCCAGGGACTCCCAGGTGTCGGTGGGGGATGTTGCACTTTATCAGGGGAGGCTTTGAGGGTGGTCCCTTGTAACGTTTCCTCTGCCCACCTGGGGCTCGCTTGCCGTGTGGGAGTTCCGAGTAGAGCGCTTGCTTTGGGAGTCTCGTGTCTAACATGCGGACTATGTGGCCCCGCACAGCGGAGCTGGTCGAGTGTGTGGTCAGTGCTTCGATGCTGGGGATGTTGGGCCTGGTCGAGGACGCTCACGTTGGTGCGTCTGTCCTCCCGGGGGATTTGCAGGATCTTGCGGAGACAGCGTTGGTGGTATTTCTCCAGTGACTTGAAGTGTCTACTGTACATGGTCCATGTCTCTGAGCCATACAGGAGGGCGGGTATTACTACAGCCCTGTAGACCATGAGCTCGGTAGAAAGATAGAAAATAGGTGCAGGAGTAGGCCATTCGGCCCTTCGAGCCTGCACCGCCATTCAATGAGTTCATGGCTGAACAAATTTGCCAGGTTAGAGGGCCTGGTCTTCAAACATTCTCTTCCTCAGGCGACCGAAGGCTGCACTGGCGCACTGGAGGCAAAAATAGTTGTAGAGCTGTTGAGGTGGGAGCGGCTTAGCCAGTCACGTGATGTTCACAAGACTCAATAAAACCCCAGCCAGTTGGGTTTGGAGGATCCACAATGGGGCAGGTGGTTGTGAGCCTGGTGGATGAACTGGTAATGTGTCGTGTGATCGTTAAACCTTTTGCTAATAAGCCAACTAGTTCTTAATAGCAATGTGTTGCTATGGATTCTTAAGCAAAGAACCCATGAAGCAAATACATTACAAAATGTCCGCTGTACTTTGCAGATAAATGTTTTTAAGACTTCTACCTAGCATTTTATTTTTTAATACATGAATATATCTTGTACCGAGACAAGCCAGGTGTTCACTCGGTTGATTCCAGGGATGAGGGAGTTGTCTCATGAAGAAAGGTTGAGCAGGTTGGGCCTCTACTCATTGGAGTTTAGAAGAATGAGAGGTGATCTTATTGAAATGTATCAGATCCTGAGGGGGCTCGACAAGGTGGATGCAGAGAGGATGTTTCCCCTCGTGGGGGAATTTAGAACTAGGGGGCATAGTCTCAGAATAAGGGGCCGCCCATTTAAAACTGAGATGAGGAGGAATTTCTTCTCTCTGAGGGTTGTAAATCTGTGGAATTCTCTGCCCCAGAGAGCTGTGGAGGCTGGGTCATTGAATATATTTAAGGTGGAGATAGACAGATTTTTGAGCGATAAGGGAGTGAAGGGTTATGGGGAGCGGGCGGGGAAGTGGAGCTGAGTCCATGATCAGATCAGCCATGATCTTATTGAATGGTGGAGCAGGCTCGAGGGGCCGAATGGCTGACTCCTGCTCCTGTTTCTTGTGTTCATATGTTCACAGCCGCCCTGTCCCCTCCCCCTCCCTGAGAGAGACCCCTCAGTCACACAGAGTCCATTCGCCCCCTCACCCTGTCCCAAACCCTCACAGCCAATGGGTTGCTGTTGCGAAATGCAGCCACCCGTAGATTGGCCAGGCCGCCATATCTCTGCACAGCAAGATCCCACAAGCAGCAACGAGGTGAATGGGCCGGTGTTTTTTTGGTTGGGAGGAGGAACGTTCGCCGAGAAGCCCCCTGCACGTCTGGATTGAGCCAAATGACCCGATTATAGTCGAGGGAGGAATGATGTCGCGGGACTCTGGGACAACTGGGCCTTTCCCCCATGTTTGATGTGCGCTCACTGTTGTTACGTCGGTACAACTGGCAGCCATTTTGTGCCTGTCGAACAGTGTTGAGCTGAAGCAACCAGCTTTTGGTAATCCCGCGAATGAGGAAAGGAGGGGAGGGCTGAACACAGCTCCCTCTCCGGGCCTGTAGTTCAGGCTTACTGACCCCAGGTTGGACACTACACTCTCTCAGGGCCTGTGGTTCAGGCTTACTGCACACAGCTCCGTCTCGGGCCTGTGGTTCAGGCTTACTGACCCCATGCTGGACACAGCTCCATCTCGGGCCTGTGATTCAGGCTCACTGATCCCAGACAACACTGCTCCCTCTCGGGCCTGTAGTTCAGGCTCAATGTTCCCTGAATGGACACAGCTCCATCTCGGGCCTGTGGTTCAGGCTTACTGACCCCAGACTGGACGCAGCTCCCTCTCGGGCCCGTGGTTCAGGCTTACTGACCCCAGATTGAACACAGCTCCCTCTCTTTGGCCAGCTCTGGACTTGCGATTTGCAGGAAACAGAGACTGAACCATGAGCCGAGTTTGTCCGAGGAAACGAAAGTAAACGGGGAGAGGAAACTTGAGCTCCCTGCTTCCTGTTTAGCCTGGAACCCCCGCTCACACCCAGCATCCGCAGGAAGTGGGCAGGAGAGCGTTCCTCCCCCACGCCTTTTCATTAGAACAGGCTGAGAGCTACATATATTAGCACTGGCCCAGCATTAGAGGGCACGCACACTCACACTGACACACTCACTGACCCCAGACTGTGGTTCAGGCTTACTGACACTCACACTAACACTGAAACACACACACTGACACACACACACACACCGACCCTCACACAACTCACACTGACAACAAAAACAACTTGTATTTATATAGCGCCGTAAATGTAATAACATGCCTCAAGGTGCTTCACAGCAGTGTTATAAGATAAAACATAAATTTAACACCGAGCCACAAGGAGAAATTGGGACAGGTGACCAAAAGCTTGGTCAAAGAGGTCAGTTTTAAAAAGTGTCTTGAAGGAGGAGAGAGGTAGAGTGGTGGAGAGGTTTAGGGAAGGAGTTCCAGAGCTTGGGGCCCAGGCAACAGAAGGCACGGCCACCGATGGTGGAGCGATTATAATCAGGGATGGTCAGGAGGGCAGAATTAGAGGAGCACAGACATCTCAGGGGGTTGTGGGGCTGGAGGAGATTACAGAGATAGGGAGGGGCCATGGAGGGCCATGGAGGGATTTGTAAACAAGGATGAGAATTTTGAAATCGAGGCGTTGCTTAACCGGAAGCCAATGTAGGTCAGCGAGCACAGGGGGTGATGGGTGAGTGGGACTTGGTGCGAGTTAGGACACGGGGCAGTGAACACAGGAGGTGATGGGTGAGCGGGACTTGGTGCGAGTTAGGACACGGGGCAGTGAGCACAGGGGGTGATGGGTGAGTGGGACTTGGTGTGAGTTAGGACACGGGGTCAGTGAGCACAGGGGGTGATGGGTGAGTGGGACTTGGTGCGAGTTAGGACACGGGGCAGTGAGCACAGGGGGTGATGGGTGAGTGGGACTTGGTGCGAGTTAGGACACGGGGCAGTGAGCACAGGGGGTGATGGGTGAGTGGGACTTGGTGCGAGTTAGGACACGGGGCAGTGAGCACAGGGGGTGATGGATGAGTGGGACTCGGTGCGAGTTAGGACACGGGGCAGCGAGCACAGGGGGTGATGGGTGAGCGGGACTTGGTGTGAGTTAGGACACGGGGCAGTGAGCACAGGGGGTGATGGGTGAGTGGGACTCGGTGCGAGTTAGGACACGGGGCAGCGAGCACAGGCGGTGATGGGTGAGTGGGACTCGGTGCGAGTTAGGACACGGGGCAGCGAGCACAGGGGGTGATGGGTGAGCGGGACTTGGTGCGAGTTAGGACACGGGGCAGCGAGCACAGGGGGTGATGGGTGAGCGGGACTTGGTGTGAGTTAGGACACGGGGCAGTGAGCACAGGGGGTGATGGGTGAGCGGAACTCGGTGCGAGTTAGGACACGGGGCAGCGAGCACAGGGGGTGATGGGTGAGCGGGACTTGGTGCAAGTTAGGACACGGGGCAGCGAGCACAGGGGGTGATGGGTGAGCGGGACTTGGTGCGAGTTAGGACACGGGGCAGTGAGCACAGGGGGTGATGGGTGAGCGGAACTCGGTGCGAGTTAGGACACGGGGCAGTGAGCACAGGGGGTGATGGGTGAGTGGGACTGGGTGCGAGTTAGGACACGGGGCAGTGAGCACAGGGGGTGATGGGTGAGCGGGACTTGGTGCGAGTTAGGACACGGGGCAGTGAGCACAGGGGGTGATGGGTGAGTGGGACTGGGTGTGAGTTAGGACACGGGGCAGTGAGCACAGGGGGTGATGGGTGAGTGGGACTGGGTGCGAGTTAGGACACGGGGCAGTGAGCACAGGGGGTGATGGGTGAGCGGGACTTGGTGCGAGTTAGGACACGGGGCAGTGAGCACAGGGGGTGATGGGTGAGCGGAACTCGGTGCAAGTTAAGACACGGGGGCAGCCGAGTTTTGGATCACCTCAGTTTACGTCGGGTAGAATGTGGGAGGCCGGCCAGGAGTGCGTTGGAATAGTCACATCTGGAGGTAACAAAGGCCTGGATGAGGGCTTCAGCAGCGGATGAGCCGAGGCAGGGGGTGGAGACGGGCGATGTTACGGAGGTGGAAATAGGCGGTCTTAGTTATGCCACGGATATGTGGTGGGAAGCACATTTCAGGGTCCGATACAACACCGAGGTTGTGAACAGTCTGGTTCAGCCTCAGACAGGAGTTGGGGAGAGGGATGGAGTCAGTGTCCAGTGAACGGAGTTTGTGGCGGGGACCGAAAACAATGGCTTCGGTCTTCCCAATATTCAATTGGAGAAAATTTCTGCTCGCCCAGAACTGGATGTGGGACAGGCAGTCTGACAATGCATTCAGGAGAACTTTTTTAGTCAGTATGTAATAAGCCCAACACAGGAGGGGGTGGTTTTGGATTTAGTTTTGGGGAATATGAAGTATCGAATAACTCCACGAAGCTAAGTACGGTGAGCTAGTTCAGGCATGACCAGTTTATTTATTCTCAAAGTGAGGATTCAACATGGCTACACAGCTTGTACGTGTCTGCCAGTGACCATTAGGACTCCCATTAACAGACATAACAGGGAATGAAATTGGCCAGGTTGACCATAATTCAGTCAGATTCAAGTTAGTTATGGATAAGGACAAGGATAGGCCTGGAATAAAAGTCCCAAATTGAGGAAAAGCTAACTTTGCTAAGTTGAGGAGTGATTTGACCACAGTGGACTGGAAACTGCTCCTGGTGGGTAAATCAGTGTCGGAACAGTGGGAGGCATTCAAGGAGGAGATCCGGAAGGTTCAGGCCAAACATGTGCCCTTAAAGAAAAAGGTTGGGAATAACAATTGTAGAGCCCCCTGGGTAGCCAGGGACTTACAGGGAAGGATAAAGAAAAATGTCATATACCGACGGCTAAATACTATAGAATCTTTGGAGGAATGTAGAAAGTTAAGAGGCAAAATTAAAAAGGATATTAGGAATGCTAAGAGAGAGCATGAGAAATTCTTGGCCAGTAAAATTAAGGAAAACTCTAAGATGTTCTATAAATATATTAAGAGTAAGAGGGTAACTAAAGAAAGGGTAAGGCCTATTAGAGACCATGGGGTAATCTGTGTGTGGAGGCGGAAGATGTTGGGAGGGTTCTCAACGAATACTTTGCATCTGTTTTCACAAAGGAAAGGGGCAATGCAGATACTGCTATCAAGGAGGAGTGTGATATTCTGGATGAAATAAATATGAGAGAGGAATTATTAAGGGGTTTAGCAGCTTTGAAAGTAGATAATTCCCCAGGCCTGGATGAAATGCATCCCAGTCTGTTGAGCGAAGTAAAAGAGGAAATAGCAGAGGCCTTGACCATCATTTTCCAGTCCTCTTTGGATCTGGGCATGGTGCCGGAGAATTGGAGGACTGCTAATGTAGTACTCTTGTTTCAGAAGGGAGAAAGGGACAGGCCGAGTAATTGCAGGCCTGTCAGCTTAACCTCAGTGGTGGGAAAATTATTGGGAAAAATCCTGAAAGACAGGATAAACCTTCATTTGGAAAGGCAAAGATTAATTAGGGACAGTCAGCATGGATTTGTTAAGGGAAGATCGTGTCTGACGAACCTGATTGAATTTTATGAGGAGGTAACCAAGAGGGTCGATGAGGGTAGTGCGTACGATGCAGTGTATATGGACTTTAGCAAAGCTTTTGATAAGGTCCCACATGGTAGACTGGTCATGAAGGTTAAAGACCATAGGATACAGGGCAAAGTGGCAAGTTGGATCCAAAATTGGCTTAGAGGTAGGAAGCAAAGGGTAATGGTTGATGGATGTTTTTGTGACTGGAAGGATGTTTCCAGTGGGGTTCCGCAGGGCTCGGTACTGGGACCCTTGCTTTTTGTGGTATATGTCAATGATTTAGATTTGAATATAGGGAGTATGATTAAGAAGTTTGCAGATGATACTAAAATTGGCGGTGTGGTTGATAATGAAGAGGAAAGTCATGGGCTGCAGGAGGATATCAATCTACTGGTCAGGTGGGCAGAGCAGTGGCAAATGGAATTTAATTCAGAGAAGTGTGAGGTGATGCACTTTGGGAGGGCCAATAAGGAAAGGGTATACACATTAAGCGGTAGGCCACTTAATAGTGCAGACGAACAAAGGGACCTTGGAGTGCTTGTCCACAGATCCCTGAAAGTAGCAGGCCAGGTGGATAAGGTGATTAAGAAGGTATACAGAATGCTTGCCTTTATTGGCCGAGCACAGAATATAAGAGCAGGGAGGTTATGCTTGAACTGTATAATACTTTGGTTAGGCCACAGCTGGAGTATTGCGTGCAGTTCTGGTCGCCGTATTATAGGAAGGACATGATTGCACGAGAGAGGGTGCAGAGAAGATTTACTGGGATGCTGCCCGGAATGGAGAATCTTAGTTATGAGAACAGATTGGATAGGCTGGGTTTGTTCTCATCGGAACAGTGGAGGTTGAGAGGAGACCTCATTGAGATGTACAAAATATTGAGAGGCCTAGACATAGTGGATAGTAAGGGTCTATTTCCATTGGTGGAAGGGTCTATTACGAGGGGGCATAGTTTTAAGGTGGTTGGTGGAAGGTTTAGAGGGGATTTGAGGGGGGACTTCTTTACACAGAGGGTTGTGGGGGTCTGGAACTCGCTGCCTGGAAGAGTGGTGGATGCAGAAACCCTCACCACTTTTAAGAGATGGTTGGATGGGCACTTAAAGTGCAATAACCTGCAGGGTTACGGACCTAGAGCTGGTAATTGGGATTAGACTGGATGACCTTCTGTTGGACGGAGCAGATATAATGGTAAGTACAGCAGGGAATCGAATACGGCCAGGGTGATCTCCTGGACTAGTGTCGATCGCCTGGATGGGTCGGAGAGGAATTTTCCCAGATTTTTATTTCCCCAATTGGCCTGGGTTTTTATCTGTTTTTTGCCTCTCCCAGGAGATCACATGGCTCCAGTTGGTTTCAGTATAAGGGGTGTCGCAGTTGTGTGAGGCGGACAGGTTGGCCCGGGTGCTCTTTGCCTTTCCGTCATTGTTCACAGGTTTATATGTAACCTTCAGGGCTGCTGACCGAGGGTCTTGCGGCTCTTTGTCGGCCGGCGCGGACACGTTGGGCTGGATTGGCCTCCTTCTGTGCTGTAAATTTCTATGTTTCCAATTGAGAGACCGAGGAGGGGTGGAGAGAAGGGAGGGTGAGGTAGAGCTGGGTGTCTCAGCGTACATGTGGAAACTGAGGCTGTGTTTTCGGATGATGTCACCGAGGGACAACATGTAGATGGGAGATAGGAGGGGCCGAGGATAGATCCTGGGGGGACACCAGAGGTAACGGTCTGGGGGCGGGAAGAGAAACCGTTGTAGGAGATTCTCGGGCTACGATGAGATGGATAAGAATGGAACCAGGCGAGTGCAGGCCCACCCAGGACCATGGTGGAGAGGTGTTGGAGGAGGATGGAGTGGTCAACGTGTCACAGGCTGCAGACAGGTCCAGGAGGGATAGGTTACCCCGCTCACAGTCACACAGGGTGTCACTTGCGACTGTGATGGGAGCTGTTTTGGCAGGGGGTTGAAACCTGATTCAGTTGCGGGAAAGGCGGGCACTGATTTGGGAGGTGACAACACGTTCAAGGAACTTGGGAGAGCAAGGGAGGTTGGAGATGGGGGCGATAGTTTGCAAGGACGGAGGGGGTCGAGGGGTTAGCTGTTTGAGGAGAGGGGTGACGACGGCAGATTTGAGGGAGAGGGGGACAGTACCTGAGGAGAGAGAACCGTTAACAATGTCGGCTAACATGGGAGCCAGGAAAGGAAGTCGTGTGGTCAGCAGTTTGGTGGGAATATGGTCGAGGGAGCAGGAAGTGGGGCTCATGGTCAAGATGAGAGTGGAGAGGTCAAGAGTGGAGATCAGAGAGAAACTGGAGAAAGATGTGAGCTTAGGGCTAGGGCAGGGGGGGGGGATCCTCAGAGAAAGTTTGGCTGGGTGGGCTTGGGGAAGGGAAGAGACCTCAGAAAAGCAGTGCCTAATTCTCACATTTGCTAACACACGAGAAATATACTCATTTTTTCATCTCACAATTAAGAACATACGAACCAGGAGCAGGAGTCGGCCATTCGGCCCCTCGAACCTGCTCCGCCATTCAATAAGATCCTGGGCTGATCATCGACCTCAACTCCACTTTCCCGCCCGATCCCCATATCCCTCGATTACAGGAAGGGGAGGCCACTTGGCCCATTTTACGACCCCTTATTGTAACACAGAATTGTTTCATAAATGATCTCAAAATTTTTGTCTTGAGTATCGGAACGTTTGTCCTACACACTGGTCACTCTGTGTGCCCCGCTAACAGCCCTAAAATCACCCATTCCCAGTTCAAGCCGTTGGGCTCAATTTTGGCCACTGGAGTCCTCTGGCGTACTTACCAGAGGTGTGCCAGCTCTCCACGCGCGGAAGTGCGGCAAAAATCTTCGGCCCGATTTTGGCCGCTGTCCCGGCTGGGCCTGTGGGCGGAGCCAGCGTCCTGCGCTGGAAACAGTGCCGGGACGCTGGACACGGGCAGTAGGATCGGGGTTGCCGTGATCGCGCATGCGCAGTAGAGTCGGGCTGTCATTAGTGAAGACGTTAGGAAAATCAATAAACACAACCACAATCGCTGCCCCCCCCCCCCAGACAGAATCAAAACGTAACATTGCAGCTTATTATTTATCAAATCCCAGCGGATCTTCTGTTTTATATTAGAGAATTGAGTCATCCCCTTCAGCCAACCCGATACTTTGCTGCGTTTCTGCCGAGCCCAGTTAGACAGGGTATTGGTGAGGCCACACCTGGAGTACTGCGTGCAGTTTTGGTCTCCGTATTTACGGAAGGATAGACTTGCTTTGGTGGCAGTTCAGAGAAGGTTCCACTCGGTTGATTCCGGGGATGAGGGGGTTGACTTATGAGGAAAGGTTGAGGAGGTTGAGCCTCTACTCATTGGAGTTCAGAAGAATGAGAGGTGATCTTATCGAAACGTATAAGATTATGAGGGGGCTCGACAGGGTGGATGCAGAGAGGATGTTTCCACTGATGGGGGAGACTAGAACTAGGGGGCATAATCTTAGAATAAGGGGCCGCCCATTTAAAACTTAGATGAGGAGGAATTTCTTCTCTCAGAGGGTTGTAAATCTGTGGAATTCTCTGCCCCAGAGAGCTGTGGAGGCTGGGTCATTGAATATATTTAAGGTGGAGATAGACAGATTTTTGAGCGATAAGGGAGTGAAGGGTTATGGGGAGCGGGCGGGGAAGTGGAGCTGAGTCCATGATCGGATCAGCCATGATCTTGTTGAATGGGGAGCAGGCTCGAGGGGCCGAATGGCCGACTCCTGCTCCTGTTTCTGATGTCCTTATGTTGTTGTTGATGATCATATCTTCCTTGCTATGACTCTGGCACCGGCTCGATCAAACCCAAAAGCAGTGCTGTTCGATCTGACCCGGTTTCTGAATCACTGACTATCACGAGCGAAATATCTTTAATGGGTCACATCATTTTAATGCTTCTGATTTTGGTTTATTGGATGCAATCAGGCTGCTGTATAAGCCGTGAGGCCGGCCAAGCTTGATGTTGTTCTTAAAAAGAAACAATAGATCTTGCCATTCTTTGAATGTCTCTTGCTGCTTCTGAATATAATCATTTTTAATTCCCCAGTGTGTTGAGGGGAGGGTTGGAGCAAGGGGGAGAGAGAGAGAGAGAGAGAGAAGCAGGTCTCTGTGTGTGATTCCCCCCCCGCCCCACCAGCCCCCAACCTGACCCTCCCCCCCCCCCACCCCCCCACGCGTGTGTCAGGAGGCCGCAATGCTGTGGTGGGGGCCCTCTGTAAGGCAGCATCCAGTGTTTGGACCTCAGCAACCAGCTTTATTCAAGCGCTGGAGGCAGTGCCAAGTGGCCAGGGTGATCCCGAGTTAGTGTCATGAGGGAGGACGGGAGAAGCTTGGGCTTTTCAGCCCAAAAGGTGGAATCTATCAGGTGATTTTTAGAAGAACGTCAGAAACAGGAGCAGGAGTCGGCCATTCGGCCCCTCGAGCCTGCTCCGCCATTCAATAAGACCATGGCTGATCCGATCATGGACTCAGCTCCACTTCCCCGCCCGCTCCCCATAACCCTTCACTCCCTTATCGCTCAAAAATCTGTCTATCTCCACCTTAAATATATTCAATGACCCAGCCCCCACAGCTCTCTGGGGCAGAGAATTCCACAGATTTACAACCCTCTGAGAGAAGAAATTCCTCCTCAGCTCAGTTTTAAATGGGCGGCCCCTTATTCTGAGACTATGCCCCCTAGTTTTAGTTTCCCCTATGAGTGGAAATATCCTCTCTGCATCCACCTTGTCGAGCCCCCTCATTATCTTATAAGTTTCAATAAGATCTCTCATTCTTCTGAATTCCAATGTGTATAGGCCCAGCCTTCCCTCATAAGTCAAGGAGTTTACAAAGGTCAGCACTGTGAGTACAGGATAGAAATTCAGAACAGACCACTGTAGTTTTGGTACAAAATTCTGACCCTCCCCCTCAACGGGAGCCTGCCCCTGCTCCCAATTTAAGACCCTGCCCCGCCCTACCTCACTCCGTCACCCTCCCCTTCATTGGTAGCCTGTCTTCCCCCACTCCCTCACGCCCCTACCACACTCCGACCACCTCTTTGGGAGCCTAACCCTTCTGCCACTCCCCCTCTTTCAGCCACCAGGCACCAATATGTTCACATATTCAGGGTCAGCCGTGGCTTAGTGGGCAGCACAATTGCCTCAAAGTCAGAAGGTTGTGGGTTCAAGTCCCACTCCGGAGACTCGAGCACAAAAAAATCTAGGCTGACACTCCAGTGCAGTGCTGAGGGAGGTGGATGAGACGTTAAAACAGAGGCCCTATCTGCTCCCTCAGGTGGACGTAAAAGATCCCATGGCCACTATTTCAAAGATGAGCTGGGGAGATAAGAATTAGCAGCAGGAGTTGGCCATTCAATAAGATCATGGCTGATCTTCTACCTTTCCTGCACTCTCCCCATATCCCTCGATTCCCTTAATAACCAAAACATCTATTGATCTCTGTCTTGAATATACTCAAAGACTGAGCCTCCACAGCCCTCTGGGGCAGAGAATTCCAAAGATTCACCACCCTCTGAGTGAAGAAGTTTCTCCTCATCTCAGTTTTAAATGGGCGGCCCCTAGTTCTAGTCTCCCCTATCAGTGGAAACATCCTCTCTGCATCCACCTTATCCAGCCCCCTCAGTATCTTATACGTTTCGATAAGATCACCTCTCATTCTTCTGAACTCCAATGAGTAGAGGCCCAACCTACTCAACCGTTCCTCATCCCCGGAATCAACCGAGTGAACCTTCTCTGAACTGCCTCCAAAGCAAGTATATCCTTTCGTAAATATGGAAACCAAAACTGCACACAGTACTCCAGGTGTGACCTCACCAATACCCTGTATAACTGTAGCAAGACTTCCCTGCTTTTATACTCCATCCCCTTTGTATTAAAGGCCAAGATACCATTGGCCTTCCTGATACTTGCTGTACCTGCATACTAACCTTTTGTGTTTCATGCACCAGGACCCCCAGGTCTCTCTGTACTGCAGCACTTTGCAATCTTTCCCCATTTAAATAATAACTTGCTCTTTGATTTTTTTCTGCCGAAGTGCATGACCTCGCACATTCCGTCAACAACAACCTGTATTTATATAGCGCCTTTAACGCAGTAAAATGACCCAAGCTGCTTCACAGGAGCATCATAAAACAAAATTTGAGCCATATAAGGAGATATTAGGACAATGACCAAAAGCTTGGTCACAGAGGTCGGTTTTAAGGAGCGTCTTAAAGGAGGAGAGAGAGGCGGAGAGGTTTAGGGAGGGAGTTCCAGAGCTTGGGGCCCAGGCAACAGAAGGCACGGCCACCGATGGTGGAGCGATTATAATCAGGGATGGTCAGGGGGGCAGAATTAGAGGAGTGCAGACATCTCGGGGGGTTGTGGGGCTGGAGGAGATTACAGAGATAGGGAGGGGGCGAGGGCCATGGAGGGATTTGTAAACAAGGACGAGAATTTTAAAATCGAGACGTTGTTTAACACAAAGAATAGTAAAAAGGGGAGGTTGGGGGTGGGGGTGGGGCAAACAATACAAAGCAGAACAGCCAGCAACAACAGTAATTAGTATTGATGGTCAACCTTAAAAAGAAAATGTAGTGGAGAAGACGAGAAAAAACACTTCACATCTTGACAAAGGCAACTTCTACACAAAGCTGAAAGAGATTGTTATGTACACAATAAAGGCACAAACTGAGTTCTGTTTAACTGAACAAGGTACAACTGTGGCTATGCTTTATTACGGTCCACAGTGCCTGACTCACAAAATGGCTGGCCTTTTATACCTGCGCAGCACCAAGTGCGTGCTGTTCAGTGGCCTCCAACAATGGCACCATCTGGTGGCGACAAACAGCATGTACGTACATGACAGAGATCATCGAACGGGACTCTAAAATCAGGTTCCAGGACGTTTACCGACATTGCAGCACATAAGAAATAGGAGCAGGAGTCGGCCATTCGGCCCCTCGAGCCTGCTCCGCCATTCAATACGATCATGGCTGATCCGATCATGGACTCAGCTCCACTTCCCCGCCCGCTCCCCATAACCCTTCACTCCCTTATCGCTCAAAAATCTGTCTATCTCCACCTTAAATATAATCAATGACCCAGCCCTCCACAGCTCTCTGGGGCAGAGAATTGCACAGATCTCTGAGAGAAGAAATTCCTCCCCATCTCCATTTTAAATGGGCGGCCTCTTATTCTGCAACTATGCCCCCTAGTTCTAGATTTCCCCACGAGAAATCTTTCAGTCTGCCCGGGAAAAGCCAGATTGCCAAAAATCAGAAACGAGCAAAGATAAAAAGCCCCCTCGCTGTGGGATACAGAAACAATATTTACCCCATTCCACAAGCAGGGTTCTGCTGCTCATCCCCAAGATAAAGTCACTTAGTCATCTGAGCACTGGGATTTGGAAACAGAAACTAACTTGTGCTCCACTTCCTGTTACGAAACTGACCACAGCCATCAGCCCCTTCTATTTGCACCCTGTCCTCTGGTAGTTTTTCGGACAAGACGTTAAACCGAGGGTTTGCTCTCTCAGGTGGACGCAAAAGATCCCACGGCACTATTTCGAAGAGCAGGGGGAGTTATCCCCGGGGTCCCGGGGCCAATATTTAGCCCTCAATTAACATCACTAAAAACAGATTACCTGGTCATTGTCACACTGCTGTTTGTGGGAGCTTGCTGTGCACAAATTGGCGTTTCCCACATTACAACAGTGACTACTGTCTCCGGTGCGCCAGTGCAGCCTTTGGGGGGGCCTGGGGAAATCAGTGTTTGAAGACCAGGCCCTCAAACCTGCCACCAAGCTCATGGTCTACAGGGCTGTAGTGATACCCGCCCTCCTGTATGGCTCAGAGACATGGACCATGTACAGTAGACACCTCAAGTCGCTGGAGAAATACCACCAACGATGTCTCCGCAAGATCCTGCAAATACCCCGGGAGGACAGACGCACCAACGTTAGCGTCCTCGACCAGGCCAACATTCCCAGCATCGAAGCACTGACCACAGGGGCAGGGAGGTGTTGCTACAGTTGTACAGGGCCTTGGTGAGGCCACACCTGGAGTATTATGTACAGTTTTGGTCTCCTAACCTGAGGAAGGACATTCTTGCTATTGAGGGAGTGCAGCGAAGGTTCACCAGACTGATTCCCGGGATGGCGGGACTGACCTATCAAGAAAGACTGGATCAACTGGGCTTGTATTCACTGGAGTTCAGAAGAATGAGAGGGGACCTCATAGAAACGTTTAAAATTCTGACGGGTTTAGACAGGTTAGATGCAGGAAGAATGTTCCCGATACTGGGGAAGTCCAGAACCAGGGATCACAGTCTGAGGATAAGGGGTAAGCCATTTAGGACCGAGATGAGGAGAAACTTCTTCACCCAGAGAGTGGTGAACCTGTGAAATTCTCTCCCACAGAAAGTAGTTGAGGCCAATTCACTAAATATATTCAAAAAGGAGTTAGATGTGGTCCTTACTACTAGGGGGATCAAGGGGTATGGCGAGAAAGCAGGAATGGGGTACTGAAGTTGCATGTTCAGCCATGAACTCATTGAATGGCGGTGCAGGCTAGAAGGGCCGAATGGCCTACTCCTGCACCTATTTTCTATGTTTCACACTCGGCCAGCTCTGCTGGGCAGGCTACATTGTCCGCATGGCCCCGACACGAGACTCCCAAAGCAAGCGCTCTACTCGGAACTCCTTCACGGCAAGCAAGCCCCAGGTGGGCAGAGCAAACGTTTCAAGGGACCACCCTCAAAGCCTCCCTGATAAAGTGCGACATCCCCCACCGACACCTGGGAGTCCCTGGCCAAGGACCAGTCCGCCCCTAAGTGGAGGAAGTGCATCCGGGAGGGCGCTGAGCACCTCGAGTCTCGTCGCCGAGAGCGTGCAGAAAGCAAGCGCAGGCAGCGGAAGGAGCGTGCGGCAAACCAGTCCCACCCTCCCCTTCCCTCAACCACTGTCTGTCCCACCTGTGACGGGGACTGTGGTTCCTGTATTGGACTGTTCAGCCACCTGAGGACTCACTGTTAGAGTGGGAGCAAGTCTTCCTCGATTCCGAGGGACTGCCTATGACGATGATGAGGGCCCAATATTTATCCCTCAATCAACGTAACAAAAAAACCCCAGATTATGTGGTCCTTATCACACGGCTGTTGTGTGGGAGCTTGCTGTGCATAAATTGGTTGCCGTGTTTACAACAGTGACGACAATTAGACTTCAACGTACTTGGGAAAGCAGATCAATACTTAGGATGTAGACACTGCCTCGGGGATGGGTTGTCGCTGGGGTAAGGAGGGGTTGGGGGTTCCACGCCCACGACACTACTTTTTTTGGGACAAGTTGTACCTGTCGTGCGCTCCCAGTGTTTGCTATTGTTACTTTAAACCTCACGCCTTTGCTGGGCATCAGCTCCTTTGTTAGGCCCTCATCCGTGCCTTCGGTTGTCTAGGCCCCAAGCTCTGGAACACCCTCCCTAAACCTCCCCGCCTCTCTCCCTCTCTTTCCTCCTTCAAGACGCTCCCCAGAACATACCTCTCCGACCAAGCCCCCAGTCACCTGACCTAACCTCCACCCCACACGACTCGCTGTCAATTTGTTTATCTCATTGACACTCCTGTGGAGCACTCTGGGAGGTTTCACCACATTAAAGGCGCTACATCAATACAGGTTCTCGTTGTCCCTTCTTCCCATTGCCTCATTTCACTGGGACCATCTTGTGTCAAGGGGCACACCTCCCCCTTCGCTTATTGAACAAAAGAAACAGGAACAGGCCCACTGGGCCCTTCCGGCCTCAACAGGGTCAGGGCTGGTCGACTGAGCCGTCACTGGACCCAGTCACTTCCTCATGGTCGGAGTGTGAGCTGACTCTATCCCTCCCCTGCCCCCTCCTCTCCCAACCCCGCCAGCCCCCTCCTCCCCCCAACCCCCCAGACATCTCCTCCCCCCCCGAACCTCCCAGCCACCTCCTCCCACCAACCTCCCCAGCCCCCTCCCCCTCCCCGAACCTCCCAGCCCCCTCCTCCCCCCAACCCCCCAGACACCTCCACCCCCCCCGAACCTCCCCAGCCCCCTCCTCCCCCCAACCCCCTAGACACCTCCACCCCCCCGAACCTCCCCAGCCCCCTCCCCCTCCCCGAACCTCCCCAGCCCTCTCCTCCCCCCAACCCCCCAGACACCTCCTCCCACCAACGCCCCCAGCCCCCTCCCCCTCCCCGAACCTCCCCAGCCCCCTCCCCCTCCCCCTCCCCGAACCTCCCAGCCCCCTCCTCCCCCCAACCCCCCAGACACCTCCTCCCACCAACCTCCCCAGCCCCCTCCTCCCCCCAACCCCCTAGACACCTCCACCCCCCCCGAACCTCCCCAGCCACCTCCTCCCCCCAACCCCCCAGCCCCCTCCTCCCCCCCGAACCTCCCAGCCACCTCCTCCCCCCCGAACCTCCCCAACCCCCTCCCCCTCCCAACCTCCCCAGCCCCCTCCTCCTCCCCGAACCCCCAGCCCTCTCCTCCCCCCGAACCCCCCAGCCCCTCCCCCCCAAACCCCCCCCACCCCCTCCTACCCCCAAACTCACCAGCCCCCTCCTCCCACCAACCTCCCCAGCCCCCTCCTCCTCCTCCCCGAACCCCCAGCCCCTTCCTCCCCTCAGCCCCCTCCTTCCCCCCTTGAACCCCCCATCCACCTCCTCCCACCAACCTCCTGATCCCCCTCCCCCTACCCAGTCCCCCCCCGGTCCCCCTCCCCCCCTGAATCCCCCCAGCAACCTCCTCCCACCAACCCCCCCAGCCCCCTCCTCCTCCCCAGCCCCCTCCCCCTCCCCAGCCCCCAGCCCCCTCCCCCTCCCCAGCCCCCCCCTCCCCTCCCCAGCCCCCCAGCCCCCTCCTCCCCCAGCCCCCTCAGCCCCCTCCTCCCCCAGCCCCCTCAGACCCCTCCCCCTCCCCAGCCCCCTCCTCCCCCAGCCCCCCCAGTCCCCTCCTCCCCCAGCCCCCCAGCCCCCTCCTCCCCCAGCCCCCCCAGACCCCTCCCCCTCCCCAGCCCCCTCCTCCCCCAGCCCCCCCAGTCCCCTCCTCCCCCAGCCCTCCAGCCCCCTCCTCCCCCAGCCCCCCCAGACCCCTCCCCCTCCCCAGCCCCCTCCTCCCCCAGCCCCCCCAGTCCCCTCCTCCCCCAGCCCCCCAGCCCCCTCCTCCCCCAGCCCCCCCAGACCCCTCCCCCTCCCCAGCCCCCTCCTCCCCCAGCCCCCCCAGACCCCTCCCCCTCCCCAGCCCCCTCCTCCCCAGCCCCCTCCTCCCCCAGCCCCCTCCCCCTCCCCATCCCCCTCCTCCCCCAGCCGCCCCAGCCCCCTCCCCCTCCCCAGCCCCCTCCTCCCCAGCCCCCTCCTCCCCCAGCCCCCTCCCCAGCCCCCTCCTCTCCCAGCCTCCCCAGCCCCCTCCTCCCCCAGACCCCTCCCCAGCCCCCTCCTCCCCCAGACCCCTCCCCAGCCCCCTCCTCCCCCAGCCCCCTCCCCAGCCCCCTCCTCTCCCAGCCTCCCCAGCCCCCTCCTCCCCCAGACCCCTCCCCAGCCCCCTCCTCCCCCAGCCCCCTCCCCAGCCTCCCCAGCCCCCTCCCCAGCCCCCTCCTCCCCCAGCCTTCCCAGCCTCCTCCTCCCCCCAGCCCCCCCAGCCCCTTTCCCCCCCGAACCCGCCAGCCCATAACTGGTTTTGCTCGTCTCCCAGTAACGCCGGCGCGCACCGGATGACATCACGATGTACCGGGGCGCAGGAGGTCGGAGCGGTAAAGCGTTAGCGCCGGCACTAACACGCCGCGCAAGTCCGCGGGCGTAGGTACACCGTTAGCGCCCAGGTATCGCCCCCTGGAGGCACTAGCAGGAGGCACAAAGGTGGCCAATTTCCCAGCCCCCCCCCCAAACAGTCTAATCCTGTTCAACTTCCAAATTGTTGCTTTGCAGCAAGGAAAGAATGAATGAACCAGTAATCGGATCTAAGCATCGAGGAACGCCTCTAGCAGCTGCCACAGCCTGAGCAACGCTGCTCCCAGATTGCCGGGGCTGAAGGATAATGGAACAACAAAGAGAGAAGGCGAATATTCCAAGCAATGATTAATCACCCGTCTAAATACATCTGGGCTGGCCCAGGGACAATGGGAATTACAGGGAAACACCGATCGGCACAATTGGACAAGCTACTTAATGCAAACGGTCGTCGTCAAGTTCAACGCAAGGCGTATTATTCACAGGATCGTCACCGCGGCAATCTTGATCGACTGGGCCTTTATTCACTGGAGTTTAGAAGGATGAGGGCGATCTCATAGAAACATATAAAATTCTGATGGGATTGGACAGGTTAGATGCGGGAAGAATGTTCCCGATGTTGGGGAAGTCCAGAACCAGGGGGTCACAGTCTAAGGATAAGGGGTAAGCCATTTAGGACTGAGATGAGGAGGAACTTCTTCACTCAGAGAGTTGTTAACCTGTGGAATTCCCTGCCGCAGAGAGTTGTTGAGGCCAGTTCATTGGATATATTCAAGAGGGAGTTATGGTTAAAGGGATCAAGGGGTATGGAGAGAAAGCAGGAAAGGGGTACTGAGGGAATGATCAGCCATGATCATATTGAATGGTGGTGCAGGCTCGAAGGGCCGAATGGCCTACTCCTGCACCTATTGTCTATGTTTCAATGTTTCTATCACAGATGAGGGTGTGGGTGAGCAGATCGCTGGCTGGTCCTGGTGAAAGGAGGGCCAAAGGCTGGATAGTTGGCAGTTGATAAGTGCAGTTGTAAGAGAGTCGGAAGAGAGTTTTTCCGGGGCGGGCACAGAAGGCAGTAGGGTTGGGTGGGGTCGGGGGATGTGGGTGGAGAGCGATATCAGGGAATGGTCAGAGATAGCCTTATCACACTGACACACTCGCAGTCACATTCACACACTGTTGCTCCAACACACACACATACACACACACACACACACACACACACACAGACAAAAACTGACACACACATACAGGTATACTCACACACACACACACCATCATCCTCATCATAGGCAGTCCCTCGGAATCGAGGAAGACTTGCTTCCACTCTAAAAGTGAGTTCTCAGGTGACTGAACAGTCCAATCCGAGAGCCACAGTCCCTGTCACAGGTGGGACAGACAGTGGTTGAGGGAAGGGGAGGGTGGGACTGGTTTGCCGCACGCTCCTTCCGCTGCCTGCGCTTGCTTTCTGCACGCTCTCGGCGACGAGACTCGAGGTGCTCAGCGCCCTCCCGGATGCACTTCCTCCACTTAGGGCGGACTGGTCTTTGGGCCCAGGGACTCCCAGGTGTCGGTGGGGATGTTGCACTTTATCAGGGAGGGCTTTGAGGGTGGTCCCTTGTAACGTTTCCTCTGCCCACCTGGGGCTCACTTGCCGTGTAGGAGTTCCGAGTAGAGCGCTTGCTTTGGGAGTCTCGTGTCTGGGGCATGCGGACAATGTGGCCCCGCCCAGCGGAGCTGGTCGAGTGTGGTCAGTGCTTCGATGCTGGGGATGTTGGCCTGGTCGAGGACGCTAACGTTGGTGCGTCTGTCCTCCCGGGGGATTTGCAGGATCTTGCGGAGACAGTGCTGGTGGTATTTCTCCAGCGACTTGAGGTGCCCGCTGTACATGGTCCATGTCTCTGAGCCATCCACACTGACACTCACACACAGTCGCAAACACACACATACTCACACACACTGACATACTGTACGATTCAGATCGCAGGTTACACACAGATACTTCACTTGTTTGTTAATGTCATTTTTGTGGAAAAATAAGAATAAACATTTTGCCGTTTTGTTTAAGGGGGTAAATTTGGCCCAAAAATACGCCTGTCGATAAAAACTGCCGTTGCTGGAGGATTCATGTTGGGAACCGTCGTCCCGGATAATCTTTACCGTGAGGTCGATGTCCCCAAAAATACGGGGGAGAGAACACAAAAAAAAATTCCCAAAATAAAACAATAAAAAATCAGAACATTAACAATATTCTTCAGTAATCAACCGCTGAAAAAACATTTACAAAACCTTCAACTTAACTTTGAATGAGGCTTCTTAAAAATAACCAGTTCTCTCATTTCCATTTGAAAGTACTGTTTATGAAAACTTTACAAACATGTTCATCGCAGTTTTGATCATTGTGTGCTTACTGTTTTTACACTTTGAGGCATGGGATAACTAAGAGGTTTTGGTATTCTCTGTTCCTGATTCTCGGGGCCACCGGGGTGACAGCTCCCTCAGGAGCTCCCCTCCCAAAACATCTTTCCCCTCATCATCTCCCGCCATACCCTTTGAAGCGGCATGAATAGGCTGAATGGAAGCCTCCACAATGCCAACAAGGTGTGAATTGCCTTGCATTCATCCTTTGTTGGGGACTCTGAGTCATCTGGGTCACCTGAGGCCTGCTGGCAGTTGCAGACTCGTGGTTTCTGCCCTGTACATTTCTGCTCGCAAACACAATTCCAGTTAATTTATGAACATTGCTAGCACTTGTGTGCTGAGAGATTTGTTTGGTGTTATCACTGGTGGACATAAACGCCTGTGCAATCGCAATGGCCTTACTGAGGGTCGGTGTCTCTACAGTCAAAAGTTTTCGTAGGATGGTCTCGTGGCCAATGCCCAGTACAAAGAAGTCTCTGAGCATTTGCTCCAGGTAGCCATTGTCCTGCAAGTCACTTTAGCTCGGCGATGTAGCTCGCCACTTCCTGATCTTCAGATCGCTGGCACGTGTAGAACCGATACCTCGCCATCAGCACGCTCTCCCTCGGGTTAAGATGCTCCCGAACCAGTGAACACAGCTCCTCATACGACTTATCAGTGGGTTTCACCGGAGCCAGAAGATTCTTCATGAGGCTGTAGGTCGGTGCCCCGCAGACTGTGAGGAGGACCGCTCTCCTTTTTGCAGCACTTCCTTCTCCGTCCAGCTCATTGGCCACAAAGTACTGGCCTAGCCGTTCGACATAGGCTTCCCAATCCTCACCCTCCGAGAACTTCTCCAGGATGCCCACAGTTTGCATTGGATTCGTATACTCGTCGCCAGTTATTGTGTTCCTAACACAGATGAGACTGCACACAGGGAGGTTACAGTAACAGTGACCTTAGTCTTTAATAAGACACTCCAGAGTGAGGAACAGGCCTTAGGGGCCGGCTTATATACAGTGCTCCCAAGGGATGCTGGGATCCCTGGGACTTCAGGGGATGCGCTCCCTGGTGGCGGAACATGGGAGTGCATGCTTTACAGATACACAACATCACTCCCTCCCCCTCTCTGTAACCCTCTCTGTCTGTCTATCTCTCTCTATCTCTCTCTCTCTATCTCTCACTCTCTCTCTCTCTTTCTCTCTCTATCTGTCTCTCTCTCTCTCTCTCTCTCGCTGTCTGTCTCTCTCTCTCTCTCTCTGTCTCTTTCTCTCTCTCTCTCTGTCTGTCTCTCTCTCTCTCTCTATCTGTCTCTCTCTCTCTCTATGTCTGTCTCTCTCTCTCTCTTTCTCTCTGTGTCTCTCTCTCTCGCCATGTCTCTCTCTCTCTTGTCTCTCTTTCTCTCTCTCTGTCTCTCACTCCATGTCTCTCTCTCTCTCTCTCTCTCTCCATGACTCTCTCTCTCTCTCTCTGTCTCTCTCTCTCTCTCTCTCTCCATGTCTCTCTCCATGTCTCTCGCGCTCTCTGTCTCTCTCTGTCTCTTTCTCTCTGTCTCTCTCTCTCTGTCTCTCTCTCTCTGTCTGTTTGTCTGTCTGTCTCTCTCTCTCTCTCTCTCGCTCCATGTCTCTCGCTCTCTCTGTCTCTCTGTCTCTGTCTGTCTGTCTATCTCTCTGTCTGCCTCTCTCCTCACGAAAGAAGGCACAAATAACATTCTGGATATAGCAGGGAACCAAGTGTCTGGCGAGAACAAGGAACACAAAGAAATTAATATTAGTAAAGAAATAGTACTGGAGTAATTAATGGGACTAAAAGCCAACAAATCCCCTGGACCTGATGGGCCACATCCTCGGTGTCATAGAAACATAGAAACATAGAAAATAGGTGCAGGTGAAGAAGTTTCTCCTTATCTCGGTCCTAAATGGCTCACCCCTTATCATTAGACTGTGACCCCTGGTTCTGGACTTCCCCAACATTGGGAACATTCTTCCTGCATCCAACCTGTCCAAACCCGTCAGAATTTTAAACGTTTCTATGAGGTCCCCTCTCACTCTTCTGAACTCCAGTGAATACAAGCCCAGTTGATCCAGTCTTTCTTGATAGGTCAGTCCCACCATCCCGGGAATCAGTCTGGTGAATCTTCGCTGCACTCCCTCAATAGCAAGAATGTCCTTCCTCAGGTTAGGAGACCAAAACTGTACACAATACTCCAGGTGTGGCCTCACCAAGGCCCTGTACAACTGTAGCAACACCTCCCTGCCCCTGTACTCAAATCCCCTCGCTATGAAGGCCAACATGCCATTTGCTTTCTTAACCGCTTGCTGTACCTGCATGCCAACCTTCAATGACTGATGTACCATGACACCCAGGTCTCGTTGCACCTTCCCTTTTCCTAATCTGTCACCATTCAGATAATAGTCTGTCTCTCTGTTTTTACCACCAAAGTGGATAACCTCACATTTATCCACATTATACTTCATCTGCCACGCATTTGCCCACTCACCTAACCTATCCAAGTCACTCTGTAGCCTCATAGCATCCTCCTCGCAGCTCACACTGCCACCCAACTTAGTGTCATCCGCAAATTTGGAGATACTACATTTAATCCCCTCGTCTAAATCATTAATGTACAATGTAAACAGCTGGGGCCCCAGCACAGAACCCTGCGGTACCCCACTAGTCACTGCCTGCCATTCCGAAAAGTACCCATTTACTCCTACTCTTTGCTTCCTGTCTGACAACCAGTTCTCAATCCACGTCAGCACACTACCCCCAATCCCATGTGCTTTAACTTTGCACATTAATCTCCTGTGTGGGACCTTGTCGAAAGCCTTCTGAAAGTCCAAATATACCACATCAACTGGTACTCCTTTGTCCACTTTATTGGAAACATCCTCAAAAAATTCCAGAAGATTTGTCAAGCATGATCTCCCTTTCACAAATCCATGCTGACTTGGACCTATCATGTCACCATTTTCCAAATGCGCTGCTATGACATCCTTAATAATTGATTCCATCATTTTACCCACTACTGAGGTCTCACATTACTGTATATAACTGTATCTTACCATGCTATACATGACTGTAACTGGATATGACATTTAACAATAAGCATACCTTACCACCAGGGGTGCACTTGCAGGAGACACTCCATACCTGTCCCACTGTGGTATATAAAGGGAGGTCTTAGGCAAGTGCAGCACTGGAGAGCTGGAATTAAAGGTGCAGGTCCTGAGTGACCTTGACTTCAGCATTTGTCTCATGTAAGTCAATACATTAGAGTCAGGACTTAACAGTGGCGATGAGTTACAGGATCACAGAATCCACAGAATGGCTACCAACAGCTCAAATGAGAAATACAATGCTGGAGATAATTGGGATGACTTTATAGAAATGCTCCAGCAAAGCTTTGTGACCAAAGACTGGCTGGGCGACGATAAGGCAGACAAGAGAAGAGCCCATCTCTTGACCAGCTGTGGCTCAAAAACATACACTTTAATGAAAGACCTGCTGGCACCCGAGAAACCAGCAAGCAAGTCGTTTGAGGAGTTGAGCACACTGGTGAGAGACCATCTGAAGCCAGCGAGCAGCCTACACATGGCCAGACACAGGTTCTACAACTACAGACGCTGTGTGGGCCAAAGCATACCCGACTTCGTGGCGGAACTTCGGAGGCTGGCTAGTTCATGTGAGTTCCCCGATAAACTAAGGAGAGAAGTACCGAGAGACTTTTTTATTGAAAGAATAGGCCATGCAGGCATATTCCGAAAGCTTATAGAGACTAAGAACTTGACTCTAGAGGCAGCAGTACTGGTCGCACAGACGTTCTTGGCAGGCGAAGAAGAAACGAGGCTGATCTATACTTCGGGTACGACAACCAATGAGGCATCGGATCAAGGGGTTCACAGCGTGAAACAAGCCGCTACCCCCACACACAGACAAAGGCAGGAGAGCAGGCCTTCAACAGCAGGCAGTGGCACCAGAAGCCATCAAAATCAAGGGCCACATGAACGGCCGATCATACCTCATCAATCCACAATGTGAGCAATCAACAACAGATTGAGAGAAGCTCAAGGGAGATCAGCCAGACGCAGCTCATCCTTCGGAAACAATGGAAACGGTCTGTGTTGGAGATGTGGGGGAAGGCACTCAACCAGGGAGTGTCGATTTCAGCATGCTGTTTGCAGAAACTGCAACTACACAGGGCATCTGGCTCACATGTGCAGAAAAACAGCAGCTCGGCTGGTATACGAATCGGAAGGGTGGGAAAGTGGACCAGAAAACGGTTGGAACAGTGCACGGGACGCCGAGGTACAGCGGGTTAACATGATCAATGTCCACTGTTCTTACACCAAGACGCCTGCAATTATGATGAGGGTTCTACTCAACGGGATACCCGTCAACATGGAACTGGACACGGGGGGCAGTCAATCCCTCATGAGCATTCAACAATTTGAACAGCTGTGGCTGCACAAAAGCAACAAACCAAAACTCTCAAAGATCGACACCAAACTAACGACCTATACCAAAGAAATCGTCCCAGTCCTTGGCAGCGCCATGCTCTCAGTCACACACAAAGGGATGGTGCACCAACTTTCCCTGTGGATTGTCCCCGGGGATCTCCCAGACCTGTTGGGGAGAAGTTGGCTAGCAGAACTTAATTGGAAATGGGATGATGTTCACGCCATGTCGTCAGAGGAACGGACCTCCTGCTCAACAGTTCTAAGCCGTTTTGAACATCTCTTTCAGCCAGGTGTGGGCACCTTCAAAGGGGCTAAAGTTAGAATCTACATCACACAGGATGCCAGACCGGTCCATCACAAGGCTAGAGCTGTGCCTTATGTGATGAGGGTAAAGACTGAGCACGAACTGGACCGGCTTCTGCGGGAAGGCATAATTTCTCCCGTGGAATTCAGCGACTGGGCAAGCCCCATCGTCCCCATCATGAAGCCTGATGGATCGGTGCGAATCTGTGGGGATTACAATTTCACCATAAACAGAGTCTCCTTACAGGACCAATACCCGCTGCCCAGGGCGGAGGACCTATTTGCCACGTTGGCTGGAGGAAAACTTTTTTCGAAACGTGACCTCACATCTGCGTATATGACACAAGAACTGACCGAAGAGTCTAAGCTACTCACCACCATCAACACACATCGAGGCCTTTTTGTGTACAATCGATGCCCATTCGGCATCAGGTCAGCAGCTGCTATATTCCAGGGCAACATGGAAAGTCTGCTCAAGTCCATCCCGGGGATGGTTGTGTTTCAAGATGACATACTCATCACGGGCAGGGACATCGACTCTCACCTCCGCAATCTTGAGGAAGTACTAAGTCGATTAGATCGGATCGGCCTAAGAGTTAAGAAATCCAAGTGTCTGTTTCTCGCGCCTGAGGTTGAATTTTTGGGCAGAAGGATTGCCGCTGATGGAATCCGCCCAACAGAATCCAAAACCGAAGCAATTCGCCTGGCACCCAGGCCCCGGAATGTCTCGGAACTGCGCACCTTTCTCAGGCTATTCAATTACTTTGGGAACTTTATGCAGAACTTGAGCACGCTGCTGGAGCCTCTCCACGTGCTACTCAGAAAGGGGTGCGATTGGTTTTGGGGAGCCACCCAAGAACGCGCCTTCAATAAGGCACGCAACTGTCTATGTTCCAATAGCCCTTTTTGACACAGGTAAAAAGTTAGTCCTTATGTGTGATGCATCAGCGTACGGGGTCGGGTGCATTTTACAGCATGTCAATGATGCGGGTAAATTGCTTATGCCTCCAGGTCACTTTCGCGGGCGGAGCGCGGGTACGGTATGGTTGAGAAGGAGGCGCTCGCGTGCGTGTACGGTGTCAAAAAGATGCACCAATACCTTTTCGGGGCCAAGTTTGCGTTAGAAACCGACCACAAACCCCTCACGTCCCTACTATCCGAGAGCAAGGCAATAAACACCAACGCCTCGGCGCGCATCCAGCGGTGGGCACTCATGCTGGCGTCTTACGACTACACGATAAGGCACAGACCAGACAAACAACTGTGCCGACGCGCTTAGCAGGCTACCCGTGGTGACCACAGAAGGGTCCGACAAACAGGACTGTGAGAGGGTCATGGCAATCAATGCCTTTGAATCCACAGGTTCGCCCATTACGGCTCGCCAAATCAGAGCCTGGACGACCAGCGACCCCACGTTATTTCTAGTTAAAAGATGCATTTTAACCGGTGACTGGGCAGAGGCTCGCGATGCCTGCCCCGAGGAGATCAAACCCTTCCATAGGCGCATGCATGAACTCTCACTACAGGCAGACTGCCTGATGTGGGGCAGCCGAGTAGTTATGCCCTTACGAGGCAGGGAGGCATTTGTCCAAGATCTCCATCGCGAGCACCCGGGGATCGTCCTTATGAAGGCCATAGCCAGATCTCATGTCTGGTGGCCTGGCATTGACGCGGAATTGGAGCTCTGCGTCCGTCGGTGCACCATTTGTGCCCAACTCAGTAATGCCCCCAGAGATGCCCCCCTAAGTCCCTGGCCCACCAAACCTTGGTCGCGGGTACATGTAGAGTATGCGGGCCCATTCATGGGCAAAATGTTCCTCGCAGTCGTTGATGCATTTTCAAAATGGATCGAGTGCATCATTTTAAACTCGAGCACCACCTCCACCACTGTGGAGAGCCTTAGAACCATGTTTGCAACGTACGGCATTCCTGACATATTGGTCAGTGATAATGGTCCGTGCTTCACCAGCACAGAATTTCACGATTTTATAGTTGACCCTGGTATAAATCACGTTAAGACGGCACCGTTCAAGCCGGCCTCCAATGGCCAGGCGGAGCGAGCAGTGCAGATCATTAAACAAGGCATGCTCATAATCCAAGGTCCCACGCTGCAGAGCCGCCTATCACGACTGCTGCTGGCATACAGATCTTGTCCGCATTCGTTGACTGGGGTTCCCCCCGCGCAACTATTGATGAAACGAACCTTGAAGTCCAGGCTCTCGTTAATCCTCCCAGACATGCATGAAATTGTTGAGGCTAAGTGTCAAAAGCTAACTGAGTACCATGACCGAAATTCGAGGGGGAGGTGGAATGAGATAGGGGGCAAAGTGTTTGTGCTAAACTATGGCCGGGATCCCAAATGGCTTGCAGGGACAGTAACAGACAAAGAGGGAAACAGGCTACTGGTTGTACAAATGGACAATGGCCAAACCTGCCGGAGGCATGTAGACCAAGTAAAAAGTAGATTCACTGATAACACTGAAGAACCAGAGGCAGACTACAATGTGGAACTCACACCACACCTGGTGGACAGACAGGTCGAACAACCTGAGGAAAGGGCAGTCTCAACAGACAGCCCAGGCGAGATATCAGCAATCACACTGAGCGAAACAGACAGCCCAGGCGAGATATCAGCAATCACACCGAACGAAACAGACAGCCCAGGCGAGATATCAGCAATCACACTGAACGAAAAACAGGCACCAAGGCAAACAACTGAACCACAACTAAGACGCTCCACGCGAGAGCACAGACCACCTGAGAGATTGAATCTATAAAGGCAATAAGACCTTGGGGGATGGTGATGTCATGTATCTCACATTACTGTATAGAACTGTATCTTACCATGCTATACATGACTGTAACTGGATATGACCTGTAACTATAAGCATACCTTACCACCAGGGGTGCACTTGCAGGAGACACTCCATACCTGTCCCACTGAGGTATATAAAGGGAGATCTCAGGCAAGTGCAGCACTGGAGAGCTGGAATTAAAGGTGCAGGTCCTGAGTGACCTTGACTTCAGCATGTGTCTCATGTAAGTCAATACATTAGAGTCAGGACTTAACAGTGGCGATGAGTTACAGGATCACAGAATCCACAGAATGGCTACCAACAGCTCAGATGAGAAATACAATGCTGGAGATAATTGGGATGACTTTATAGAAATGCTCCAGCAAAGCTTTGTGACCAAAGACTGGCTGGGCGACGATAAGGCAGACAAGAGAAGAGCCCATCTCTTGACCAGCTGTGGCTCAAAAACATACTCTTTAATGAAAGACCTGCTGGCACCCGAGAAACCAGCAAGCAAGTCGTTTGAGGAGTTGAGCACACTGGTGAGAGACCATCTGAAGCCAGCGAGCAGCCTACACATGGCTAGATACAGGTTCTACAACTACAGACACTGTGTGGGCCAAAGCATACCCGACTTCGTGGCGGAACTTCGGAGGCTGGCTAGTTCATGTGAGTTCCCCGATGAACTAAGGAGAGAAGTACCGAGAGACTTTTTTATTGAAGGAATAGGCCACGCAGGCATATTCCGAAAGCTTATAGAGACTAAGAACTTGACTCTAGAGGCAGCAGCACTGGTCGCACAGATGTTCTTGGCAGGCGAAGAAGAAACGAGGCTGATCTATACTTCGGGTACGACAACCAATGAGGCATCGGATCAAGGGGTTCAGATTGTGAAACAAACCGCTACCCCCACACACAGACAAAGGCAGGAGAGCAGGCCTTCAACAGCAGACAGTGGCACCAGAAGCCATCAAAATCAAGGGCCACATGAACGGCCGATCATACCTCATCAATCCACAATGCGAGCAATCAACAACAGATTGAGAGAAGCTCAAGGGAGATCAGCCAGATGCAGCTCATCCTTCAGAAACAATGGAAACGGTCTGTGTTGGAGATGTGGGGGAAGGCACTCAACCAGGGAGTGTCGATTTCAGCATGCCGTTTACAGAAACTGCAACTACACAGGGCATCTGGCTCGCATGTGCAGAAAAACAGTAGCTCGGCTGGTATACGAATCGGAAGGGTGGGAAAGTGGACCAGAAGATGGTTGGAACAGTGCACGGGACGCCGAGGTACAGCGGGTTAACATGATCAATGTCCACTGTTCTTACACCAAGACGCCTCCAATTATGATGAGGGTTCTACTCAACGGGATACCCGTCAACATGGAACTGGACACAGGGGCCAGTCAATCCCTCATGAGCGTTCAACAATTTGAACAGCTGTGGCTGCACAAAAGCAACAAACTAAAACTCTCAAAGATCGACACCAAACTAAGGACCTATACCAAAGAAATCGTCCCAGTCCTTGGCAGCGCCATGCTCTCAGTCACACACAAAGGGATGGTGCACCAACTTTCCCTGTGGATTGTCCCCGGGGATCTCCCAGACCTGTTGGGGAGAAGTTGGCTAGCAGAACTTAATTGGAAATGGGATGATGTTCACGCCATGTCGTCAGAGGAACGGACCTCCTGCTCAACAGTTCTAAGCCGTTTTGAACATCTCTTTCAGCCAGGTGTGGGCACCTTCAAAGGGACTAAAGTTAGAATCTACATCACACAGGATGCCAGATCGGTCCATCACAAGGCTAGAGCTGTGCCTTATGTGATGAGGGTAAAGACTGAGCACGAACTGGACCGGCTTCTGCGGGAAGGCATAATTTCTCCCGTGGAATTCAGCGACTGGGCAAGCCCCATCGTCCCCATCATGAAGCCTGATGGATCGGTGCGAATCTGTGGGGATTACAATTTCACCATAAACAGAGTCTCCCTACAGGACCAATACCTGCTGCCCAGGGCGGAGGACCTATTTGCCACGTTGGCTGGAGGAAAACTTTTTTCGAAACGTGACCTCACATCTGCGTATATGACACAAGAACTGACCGAAGAGTCTAAGCTACTCACCACCATCAACACACATCGAGGCCTTTTTGTGTACAATCGATGCCCATTCGGCATCAGGTCAGCAGCTGCTATATTCCAGTGCAACATGGAAAGTCTGCTCAAGTCCATCCCGGGGATGGTTGTGTTTCAAGATGACATACTCATCACGGGCAGGGACATCGACTCTCACCTCCGCAATCTTGAGGAAGTACTAAGTCGATTAGATCGGATCGGCCTAAGAGTTAAGAAATCCAAGTGTCTGTTTCTTGTGCCTGAGGTTGAATTTTTGGGCAGAAGGATTGCCGCTGATGGAATCCGCCCAACCGAATCCAAAACCGAAGCTATTCGCCTGGCACCCAGGCCCCGGAATGTCTCGGAACTGCGCACCTTTCTCAGGCTATTCAATTACTTTGGGAACTTTATGCAGAACTTGAGCACGCTGCTGGAGCCTCTCCACGTGCTACTCAGGAAGGGGTGCGATTGGTTTTGGGGGGACGCCCAAGAACGTGCCTTCAATAAGGCACGCAACCATCTATGTTCCAATAGCCTTTATTGACCCAGGTAAAAAGTTAGTCCTTATGTGTGATGCATCAGCGTACGGGGTTGGGTGCGTTTTACAGCATGTCAATGATGCAGGTAAATTACAGCCCATTGCTTATGCCTCCAGGTCACTTTCGCGGGCGGAGCGCGGATACGGTATGGTTGAGAAGGAGGCGCTCGCGTGCGTGTACGGTGTCAAAAAGATGCACCAATACCTTTTCGGGGCCAAGTTTGCGTTAGAAACCGACCACAAACCCCTCACGTCCCTACTATCCGAGTGCAAGGCAATAAACACCAACACCTCGGCGCGCATCCAGCGGTGGGCACTCATGCTGGCGTCTTACGACTACACGATAAGGCACAGACCAGACAAACAACTGTGCCGACGCGCTTAGCAAGCTACCCCTGGCGACCACAGAAGGGTCCGACAAACAGGACTGTGAGAGGGTCATGGCAATCAATGCCTTTGAATCCACAGGTTCGCCCATTACGGCTCGCCAAATCAGAGCCTGGACGACCAGCGACCCCACGTTATTTCTAGTTAAAAGATGCATTTTAACCGGTGACTGGGCAGAGGCTCGCGATGCCTGCCCCGAGGAGGTCAAACCCTTCCATAGGCGCATGCATGAACTCTCACTACAGGCAGACTGCCTGATGTGGGGCAGCCGAGTAGTTATGCCCTTACGAGGCAGGGAGGCATTTGTCCGGGAGCTCCATCGCGAGCACCCGGGGATCGTCCTTATGAAGGCCATAGCCAGATCTCATGTCTGGTGGCCTGGCATTGACGCAGAATTGGAGCTCTGCGTCCGTCGGTGCACCTTTTGTGCCCAACTCAGTAATGCCCCCAGGGAGGCCCCCCTAAGCCCCTGGCCCACCAAACCTTGGTCGCGGGTACATGTAGAGTATGCGGGCCCATTCATGGGCAAAATGTTCCTCGCAGTCGTTGATGCATTTTCAAAATGGATCGAGTGCACCATTTTAAACTCGAGCACCACCTCCACCACTGTGGAGAGCCTTAGAACCATGTTTGCAATGTACGGCATTCCTGACATATTGGTCAGTGATAATGGTCCGTGCTTCACCAGCGCAGAATTTCACGATTTTATAGTTGACCCTGGTATAAATCACGTTAAGACAGCACCGTTTAAGCCGGCCTCCAATGGCCAGGCGGAGCGAGCAGTGCAGATCATTAAACAAGGCATGCTCATAATCCAAGGTCCCACTCTGCAGAGCCGCCTATCACGACTGCTGCTGGCATACAGATCTCGTCCACATTCGTTGACTGGGGTTCCCCCCGCGCAACTATTGATGAAACGAACCTTAAAGACCAGGCTCTCATTAATCCCCCCAGACATGCATGAAATTGTTGAGGCTAAGTGTCAAAAGCTAACTGAGTACCATGACCGAAATTCGAGGGGGAGGTGGAATGAGATAGGGGGCAAAGTGTTTGTGCTAAACTATGGCCGGGATCCCAAATGGCTTGCAGGGACAGTAACAGACAAAGAGGGAAACAGGCTACTGGTTGTACAAATGGACAATGGCCAAACCTGCCGGAGGCATGTAGACCAAGTAAAAAGTAGATTCACTGATAACACTGAAGAACCAGAGGCAGGCTACAATGTGGAACTCACACCACACCTGGTGGACAGACCGGTGGAACAACCTGAGGAAAGGGCAGTCTCAACAGACAGCCCAGGCGAGATATCAGCAATCACACCGAATGAAAAACAGGCACCAAGGCAAACAACTGAACCACAACTAAGACGCTCCACGCGAGAGCACAGACCACCTGAGAGATTGAATCTATAAAGGCAATAAGACCTTGGGGGATGGTGATGTCATGTATCTCACATTACTGTATAGAACTGTATCTTACCATGCTATACATGACAGTAACTGGATATGACCTGTAACAATAAGCATACCTTACCACCAGGAGTGCACTTGCAAGAGACACTCCATACCTGTCCCACTGAGGTATATAAAGGGAGATCTCAGGCAAGTGCAGCACTGGAGAGCTGGAATTAAAGGTGCAGGTCCTGAGTGACCTTGACTTCAGCCTGTGTCTCGTGTAAGTCAGTACATTAGAGTCAGGACTTAACACACGGGTTCTAAAAGAAGTGGCTGCAGAGATAGTGGATACATTGTTGTCATCTTCCAAAATTCCACAGATTCTGGAATGGTTGGAAAGTAGCTAATGTGACCCCAATATTTAAGAAAGGAGAGAAAACAGGGAACTACAGACCAGTTAGCCTGACATCAGTCGTAGGGACATGGTAACAGTGCACTTATAAAATCACTATTCATGAAAGCAAAATCATGTTTGACAAATTTATTCAAGTTTTTTGAGGTTTTAACTGGAAGGGTAGATAAGGGGGAGCCAGTGGATGTGGTGTATTTGGATTTTCAGAAGGCATTCGATAAGGTGCCACACAAGAGGTTATTGAACAAAATTAGGGTTCGTGGGATTGGGGGTAATATACCAGCATGGATTGAGGATTGGTTAACGGACAGAAAACAGAGAGTAGGAATAAACGGGAAATTTTGGGGTTGTCAGGCTGTAACTAGTGGGGTACCGCAAGGATCAGTGCTGGGGCCCCAGCTATTCACAGTCTATATCAATGAATTAGCCTCAAAGCCTCCCTGATAAAGTGCAACATCCCCACCGACACCTGGGAGTCCCTGGGCCCAAAGACCAGACCGCCCCTAAGTGGAGGAAGTGCATCCGGGAGGGCGCTGAGCACCTCGAGTCTCGTCGCCGAGAGCGTGCAGAAAGCAAGCGCAGGCAGCGGAAGGAGCGTGCGGCAAACCAGTCCCACCCTCCCCTTCCCTCAACCACTGTCTGTCCCACCTGTGACAGGGACTGTGGTTCCTGTATTGGACTGTTCAGTCACCCGAGAACTCACTTTTAGAGTGGGAGCAAGTCTTCCTCGATTCCGAGGGATGATGATGATGAATTAGACAAGGGGATCGAGTGTAATGTATCCAAGTTTGCTGATGATACAAAGCTCGGTGGGAATGTAAGTTGCGAGGAGGATACAAAGAGGCTTCAAGGGGATATAGACAGGGTAAGTGAGTGGGCAGGAACATGGCACATGGAATATAATGTGGGGAGATGTGAAGTTATCCACTTTGGTAGGAAAAATAGAAAAACAGCATATTTTTAAATGGTGAGAGATTGGGAAATGTTGGTGTTCAGAGGGACCTGGGTGTCCTTGTACACCAATCACTGAACGTTAACATGCAGGTACAGCAAGTGATTAAGAAAGCAAATGGTATGTTGGCCTTTATTACAGGAGGATTTGAGTCTAAGAGTAAAGACGTCTTACTGCGATTATATCGGGCCCTGGTGAGACCACACCTGGAGTATTGTGTACAGTTTGGGTCTCCTTACCTAAGGAAGGATATACTTGCCACAGAGGGAGTGCAGCGAAGGTTTACCAGAATGATTCCTGGGATGCGGGGATTGTCCTATGAGGAGAGATTGAGCAGACTGGGCCGATATTCTCTAGAGTTTAGAAGAATGAGAGGTGATCTCATTGAAACATACAACATTCTTACAGGGCTCGACAGGGTAGATGCAGGGAGGGTGTTTCCCCCCCCCGGGGCTGGGGAGTCTAGAACCAGGGGTCACAGTCTCAGGATAAGGGGTCGGCCATTTAGGGCTGAGATGAGGAGAAACTTCTTCACTCAGAGGGGGGTGAATCTTTGGAATTCTCTGCCCCAGAGGGCTGTGGAGGCTCAGTCTTTGAGTATATTCAAGGCAGAGATCGATAGATTTGTGGATATTGAGGGAATCGAGGGATATGGGGACAGTGCAGGAAAGTGGACCCGAGGTCGAAGGTCAGCCGTGATCTCATTGAATGGTGGAGCAGGCTCGAGGGGCCGAATGGCCGACTCGTGCTCCTGGATCTTATGTGCTATCACGTAAAAGTATTTTTTGAACACCTCCCACTGAACTTCTGTCACTTTACCCATGAACACCTTTGCCCAGTTTACTGTGGACAGTCTGTCTCATCCTGTTGAAATCAGCCGTACCTAAATCTAGAGTTTCACGTTTCTCCCTTTCAAACACAAGATCAAGTTATGATCGCTATTGGCTAAATGCTCCCACATTGTTAGACTGCTAATTAATCAGCCTCATTATTCATTATTAAATCTAATATGGCCTGCACCCTTGTTGGTTCCAGGACATAGTGTTGCAGAAAACTATTGTGGCTGCTGTGGCTCAATGGGCAGTACGCTCGCCTCTGAGTCAGAACATCAGAAATAGGAGCAGGAGTCGGCCATTTGGCCCCTCGAGCCTGCTCCGCCATTCAATAAGATCATGGCTGATCTGATCATGGACTCAGCTCCACTTCCCCGCCCGCTCCCCATAACCCCTTATCCCCTTATCGGTTAAGAAACTGCCTATTTCTGTCTTAAATATATTCAATGACCCAGCCTCCACAGCTCTCCGAGGCAGCGAATTCCACAGATTTACAACCTTCCGAGAGAAGAAATTCCTCCTCATCTCAGTTTTAAATGGCCGGCCCCTTATTCTAAGACTATGCCCCCTAGTTCTAGATTCCCCCACGAGGGGAAACATCCTCTCTGCATCCACCTTGTCAAACCCCCTCATAATCTTATACATTTCAATAAGATCACCTCTCATTCTTCTGAATTCCAATGAGTAGAGGCCCAACCTCCTCAACCTTTCCTCATAAGTCAACCCCCTCATCTCCGGAATCAACCGAGTGAACCTTCTCTGAACTGTCCAGAAGTTTGTGGGCTCAAGGTTCAAGCACAAAAATCCAGGCTGACACTCCAGTGCAGTGCTGAGGGAGTGCCGCACTGTCGGAGGTGCCGTCTTTTGGATGAAACGTTAAACCGAGGCCCCGTCTGCTCTCTCAGGTGGATGTAAAAGATCCCAGGGCACTATTTCGAAGCAGAGCAGGGGAAGTTATCCCCGGGGTCCTGGGGCCAATATTTATCCCTCAATCAACATAACAAAAAAACAGATTATCTGGTCATTATCACATTGCTGTGTGTGGGAGCTTGCTGTGCACAAATTGGCTGCTGTGATTCCCACATTACAACAGTGACTACACTCCAAAAGTACTTCATTGGCTGTGAAGCGCTTTGAGACGTCCAGTGGTCGTGACAGGCGCTATATAAATGCAAGTCTTTTTCTTTAAAATTATCCTGAACGTGCGAGAGACATTTGCTACATTTCCAACACAGAAAGGAACTCCTACACGGCAAGCGAGCCCCAGGTGGGCAGAGGAAACGTTACAAGGGACCACCCCTCAAAGCCTCCCCTGATAAAGTGCAACATCCCCACCGACACCTGGGAGTCCCTGGGCCCAAAGACCAGTCCCGCCCCTAAGTGGAGGAAGTGCATCCGGGAGGGGCGCTGAGCACCTCGAGTCTCGTCGCCGAGAGCGTGCAGAAAGCAAGCGCAGGCAGCGGAAGGAGCGTGCGGCAAACCAGTCCCACCCTCCCCTTCCCTCAACCACTGTCTGTCCCGCCTGTGACAGGGACTGTGGTTCCCGTATTGGACTGTTCAGTCACCTGAGAACTCACTTTTAGAGTGGAAGCAAGTCTTCCTCGTCTCCGAGGGACTGCCTATGATGATGATATGTGTGTGTGAATGTGTACACATGTGGGCAAATGCATGGCAGATGCAGTATAATGTGGATACATGTGAGGTTATCCACTTTGGTGGCAAAAACAGGAAGACAGAATATTATCTGAAAGGCGACAGATTAGGAAAAGGGAAGGTGCAACGAGACCTGGGTGTCTTGGTACATCAGTCATTGAAGGTTGGCATGCAGGTACAGCAGGCGGTGAAGAAGGCAAATGGTATGTTGGCCTTCATAGCGAGGGGATTTGAGTATAGGAGCAGGGAGGTCTTACTGCAGTTGTATCGGGCCTTGGTGAGGCCACACTTGGAATATTGGTTCAGTTCTAGTCTCCTAATCTGAGGAAGGACGTTCTTGCTTTTGAGGGAGTGCAGCGAAGGTTCACCAGACTGATTCCCGGGATGGCAGGACTGACATATGAGGAGTGACTGGATCAACTGGGCCTGTATTCACTGGAGTTTAGAAGAATGAGAGGGGATTAATATGTCCTTATTGTACAGTATAAATGTACACAAGGCCCATACTTGAGAGAAGGTCACTCTGTGACCAGTTATCGTTATTACCAAGACCTCAAGTGATGAAGGTGGGTGGAGCTTCCCCTTTTATACCTGAAAGTCCAGGTTAGGAGTGTCTCCCACAAGTTCGCCCCCTGTGGTCAATGTTCTCACAGTGCACAACTTAGGTCAGATTATACATGGGTTACAATGACAGTTGAATACATGACATCACCTCCCCCCCCCAAAGTATTATTGGGGTCACAGGTTAAGTCTCTCTGGTGGTTTACGCTCCCTTGTAGAGCGCCTGAGTTGGGGCTCCGGTTGTTGGGCGCTGGCCTGAGTGTCTGCTGTTTGCGGTGCCTCAGGCCTGTCCAGACTGCCCACAGTGACTGGGCTCTCCTCCACTTGGTTCCGGTGTTCGGTCACCTGCGGTGGAGTAAACTCTACATCGTGTTCTTCCTCTGCTTCTTCTATGGGGTTGCTGAACCTCCTTTTTGTTTGATCCACATGTTTGCGGCAGATTTGTCCATTGGTAAGTTTAACTACCAGAATCCTATTCCCTTCTTTGGCAATCACAGTGCCTGCGAGCCATTTGGGCCCTGCAGCGTAATTAAGGACAAAAACAGGGTCATTGACATCAATACATCGCGCCCTCTCATTCCTGTCATGGTCGTCACATTGTGACTGGCGCCTGCTCTCAACAATTTCTTTCATAGTAGGGTGTATAAGGGATAAACTGGTTTTGAGCGTCCTTTTCATTAGCAGCTCTGCGGGTGGAACCCCTGTGAGCGAGTGTGGTCGGGATCTGTAGGCCAACATGAGGCGTGATAAGCGGCTTTGTAGGGAACACCCTTGGATTCTGAGCATCCCCTGTTTGATTATCTGCACTACTCGTTCTGCCTGGCCGTTTGAGGCCGGCTTGAACAGTGCCGTTCTGACATGGTTAATTCCATTGCCTGCCATGAAGTCCTGGAATTCAGTGCTTGTGAAGCACGGGCCATTGTCGCTGACCAAGACATCCGGTAGACTGTGGGCGGCGAACATTGCCCGTAGACTTTCTACCGTGGCAGAGGATGTGCTTGAATTTAAAATGTCACACTCGATCCATTTGGAGTAGGCGTCTACTACAATCAAAAACATTTTTCCCATGAAAGGACCTGCGTAGTCCACATGGATGCGTGACCAAGGCTTGGCGGGCCATGGTCAGGGGCTAAGGGGGGCTTCCCCGGGCGCGTTGCCCAGCTGGGCACACGTGTTGCACCTGCGAACACAAAGTTCCAGATCTGCGTCTATCCCTGGCCACCAAACGTGTGACCTGGCAATTGCCTTCATCATGACAATGCCGGGAGGCTCATTGTGAAGTTCTCTGATAAACGCCTCTCTGCCCATCTGGGGCATGACTACTCGGTTTCCCCACAGTATGCAATCGGCCTGAATCGAGAGTTCATCCTTGCGCCTATGAAATGGTTTAAACTCCTCAGGGCATGCCCCTTACGTGGCCGTCCAGTCCCCATTCAGGACACATTTCTTAACTAAAGACAGTAGCGGGTCTTTATTTGTCCAGACTTTGATCTGACGGGCTGTCACAGGTGAGCCTTTGCTTCCGAAAGCTTCAACAGCCATGACCATCTCAGCATCATGCTCAGCTGCCCCCTCAGTGGTGGCTAGTGGGAGCCTGCTGAGTGCATCGGCGCAGTTTTCAGTGCCCGGTCTGTGCCGAATTGTGTAGTCATAGGCGGCTAACGTAAGTGCCCACCTCTGTATGCGGGCCGACTCATTTGCATTTATGGCCTTGTTGTCAGCGAAAAGGGACGTTAGGGGTTTGTGATCTGTCTCCAGCTCAAATTTCCTGCCAAACAGGTACTGGTGCATTTTTTTTACCGCATATACACATGTTAGCGCTTCTTTTTCTACCATCCCGTAGCCCCTTTCTGCCTGGAACAGACTTCTGGAGGCATAAACTACCGGCAGTAACTGACCCTTGGCATTGACACACCCGACCCCATAGGACGCATCGCACGTTAACACAAGTTTCTTACATGGGTCATATAACGTTAACAGATTGTTGGAACATAACAAGTTGCGTGCTCTATTAAAAGCCCTTTCCTGGCTGTCCCCCCAGACCCATTCGCGACCTTTGCGTAGGAGCACGTGTAGCGGCTCTAACAGCGTGCTCAATTTGGGAAGAAAGTTACCAAAATAGTTCAGGAGCCCCAGGAATGAATGCAGCTCCGTTGTGTTACGGGGTCTGGGTGCTCTCTGGATCGCTTCCGTCTTGGACACAGTAGGGCTGATCCCGTCTGCTCCTACCCTCATCCCCAGGAATTCTACCTCTGGAGCTAGGAAGACGCACTTCGCCTTTTTCAGTCGCAGACCTACCCGGTCCAGTCTGCGTAGCACCTCCTCCAGGTTGTGGAGGTGTTCTTCAGTATCGCAACCCGTGATGAGGATGTCGTCCTGAAAAACCACCGTCCCTGGAATCGACTTGAGGAGGCTTTCCATATTTCATTGGAAGATCGCGGCGGCCGAGCGAATCCCGAACGGACATCTGTTGTACTCAAACAACCCCTTGTGTGTCGTGATGGTGGTCAGCTTCTTCGACTCACTCGCCAGCTCCTGGGTCATGTAAGCTGAGGTCAGGTCCAATTTTGAAAAAAGTTTGCCACCGGATATCGTCGCAAAGAGGTCCTCCGCTCTTGACAGCGGGTACTGGTCTTGGAGTGACACCCGATTGATGGTGGCCTTGTAATCGCCACATATCCTGACCGACCCATCCGCCTTGAGCACCGGCACGATCGGGCTCGCCCAGTCACTGAATTCGACTGGCAGTAACTGACCCTTGGCATTGACACACCCGACCCCATAGGACGCATCGCACGTTAACACAAGTTTCTTACATGGGTCATATAACGTTAACAGATTGTTGGAACATAACAAGTTGCATGCTCTATTAAAAGCCCTTTCCTGGCTGTCCCCCCAGACCCATTCGCGACCTTTGCGTAGGAGCACGTGTAGCGGCTCTAACAGCGTGCTCAATTTGGGAAGAAAGTTACCAAAATAGTTCAGGAGCCCCAGGAATGAACGCAGCTCCGTTGTGTTACGGGGTCTGGGTGCTCTCTGGATCGCTTCCGTCTTGGACACAGTAGGGCTGATCCCGTCTGCTCCTACCCTCATCCCCAGGAATTCTACTCTGGAGCTAGGAAGACGCACTTCGCCTTTTTCAGTCGCAGACCTACCCGGTCCAGTCTGCGTAGCACCTCCTCCAGGTTGTGGAGGTGTTCTTCAGTATCGCAACCCGTGATGAGGATGTCGTCCTGAAAAACCACCGTCCCTGGAATCGACTTGAGGAGGCTTTCCATATTTCATTGGAAGATCGCGGCGGCCGAGCGAATCCCGAACGGACATCTGTTGTACTCAAACAACCCCTTGTGTGTCGTGATGGTGGTCAGCTTCTTCGACTCACTCGCCAGCTCCTGGGTCATGTAAGCTGAGGTCAGGTCCAATTTTGAAAAAAGTTTGCCACCGGATATCGTCGCAAAGAGGTCCTCCGCTCTTGACAGCGGGTACTGGTCTTGGAGTGACACCCGATTGATGGTGGCCTTGTAATCGCCACATATCCTGACCGACCCATCCGCCTTGAGCACCGGCACGATCGGGCTCGCCCAGTCACTGAATTCGACTGGCAGTAACTGACCCTTGGCATTGACACACCCGACCCCATAGGACGCATCGCACGTTAACACAAGTTTCTTACATGGGTCATATAACGTTAACAGATTGTTGGAACATAACAAGTTGCGTGCTCTATTAAAAGCCCTTTCCTGTCTGTCCCCCCAGACCCATTCGCGACCTTTGCGTAGGAGCACGTGTAGCGGCTCTAACAGCGTGCTCAATTTGGGAAGAAAGTTACCAAAATAGTTCAGGAGCCCCAGGAATGAACGCAGCTCCGTTGTGTTACGGGGTCTGGGTGCTCTCTGGATCGCTTCCGTCTTGGACACAGTAGGGCTGATCCCGTCTGCTCCTACCCTCATCCCCAGGAATTCTACTCTGGAGCTAGGAAGACGCACTTCGCCTTTTTCAGTCGCAGACCTACCCGGTCCAGTCTGCGTAGCACCTCCTCCAGGTTGTGGAGGTGTTCTTCAGTATCGCAACCCGTGATGAGGATGTCGTCCTGAAAAACCACCGTCCCTGGAATCGACTTGAGGAGGCTTTCCATATTTCATTGGAAGATCGCGGCGGCCGAGCGAATCCCGAACGGACATCTGTTGTACTCAAACAACCCCTTGTGTGTCGTGATGGTGGTCAGCTTCTTCGACTCACTCGCCAGCTCCTGGGTCATGTAAGCTGAGGTCAGGTCCAATTTTGAAAAAAGTTTGCCACCGGATATCGTCGCAAAGAGGTCCTCCGCTCTTGACAGCGGGTACTGGTCTTGGAGTGACACCCGATTGATGGTGGCCTTGTAATCGCCACATATCCTGACCGACCCATCCGCCTTGAGCACCGGCACGATCGGGCTCGCCCAGTCACTGAATTCGACTGGCGAGATGATGCCTTCCCTCAGCAGGCAGTCCAATTCGCATTCTATCTTTTCCCGCATCACGTACGGCACCGCTCTGGCCTTGTGGTGTACTGGCCTGGTGTCGGGTTTATGTGAATCTCTATCTTGGCTCCCATGAAAGTGCCAATGCCGGGTTGAAATAATGAGTCAAATTTATCCAGGACCTGTGAGCATGATACTCGCTCCACAGAGGAAATTGCATTGACATCGCCCCATTTCCAGTTCATGACAGCAAGCCAACTCCTCCCCAGTAGTGCGGGACCGTCCCCTGGGACAAACCTGTTCTCCGAATCTTTGTGGATCACGACTACCGTGGCGCTGCCTAGCACCGGAATGATCTGCTTTGTGTATGTCCGTAGCTGTGCGTCAATCGGCAATAATTTTGGCCTCCTGGCCTTGGACACCCACAACCTTTCGAACTGTTTAATACTCATCAGGGACTGGCTGGCCCCCGTGTCTAGCTCCATTGATACTGGGATGCCACTGAGGAGCACTTTCATCATTATCGGTGGCGTCCTGGTATATGAACTGTATATGTGCTCCACATGAACTCGCTGAACTTCAGCTTCCAGCGATTTCCCCCAGTGTCCATTTGGCCTCGTAGGGCTTACATCGGGCCCATCCTCCTCGTACATCAACCTGGCTGCAGGCTTCCTGCACATACACGCCAAGTGACCGCTGACGTTGCAGTTCCTGCAGGTATATTGCTGATACCTGCAAACTCTAGCTGGGTGTTTGCCTCCACACCTCCAGCATGAGCTGGAGGCCCCAAACAAAAGGTCCATTACCAGTCGATCGTCTCTGACTGTCTCTGTAACTGTTCTTAAACGCACCATTGACAGGTGTTGATGGCCCCATTACTGGCTGCATTGTCCATTGCGATGGCATAAATTGCCGTTCAGCTAGCCATTGTCTCTGTTGAATTCCCCCTTTGGGTTCACCTACATGCTCGGGCATGTCCGATTGCCCCTGTTTACCTGGAGAACTGTGTGCCGCGATAACAATGTTGACTCCCTGGTCGTTTGCCGCATTTGAGCCAAGATTTTTGTCATACATCATTCTGGTCTCTTCCTCCCCTGAGATAAATGTCTGGGCTATCAGAGCCGCCGCTTCCAAGGTCAAGTGTTTGGTCTCAATCCGTTTCCTGAAAACCCAGTGTGCCCGATGCCCTCAATAAAAAAGTCTCGCAGCATCTCCGCTCTGCATGCATCTGGGAACTTACATAGACTCGCCAGTCGCCGGAGGTCTGCCACGAAGTCTGGAACGCTTTGCCCTTCTCACCGCCGGTGCGTGTAAAACCGGTGTCTCGTCATGTGCATGCTGCTCGCCGGTTTAAAGTGTTCCCCGATCAACTTACTGAGCTCTTCGAACGTCTTGTCCGCCGGCTTCTCTGGTGCTAGAAGGTCCTTCATCAGGGAGTACGTCCTGGATCCACAAACCGTCAGGAGATGAGCCCTGCGTTTGTCGGCTGAATCCTGTCCCAACCATTCCTTAGTGACGAAACTTTGCTGTAGTCTCTCAATAAAGTCGTCCCTATCATCACCAACACAGTACCTCTCGTCTGTGCTGCTAGTGGCCATGCTCGCGTGGTTTAAATCCCAGTTTCTCGTCGCCAATAATATGTCCTTACTATACAGTATAAATGTACACGAGGCCCATACTTGAGAGAAGGTCACTCTGTGACCAGTTACCTTTATTACCAAGACCTCAAGTGATGAAGGTGGGTGGAGCTTCCCCTTTTATACCGGAAAGTCCAGGTTAGGAGTGTCTCCCACAATTTCGCCCCCTTGTGGTCAGTGTTCTCATGGTGTGCAACTTAGGTCAGATTATACATGGGTTACAATGACAGTTGAATACATGACATCACCTCCCCCCCCAAAGTCTTATTGGGATCACAGATTAAGTCTCTCTGGTGGTTTACGCTCCCTTGTAGAGCGCCTGAGTTGGGGCTCTGGTTGTTGGGCGCTGGCCTGAGTGTCTGCTGTTTGCGGTGCCTCAGGCCTGTCCGGACTGCCCACAGTGACTGGGCTCTCCTCCACTTGGTTCCGGTGTTCGGTCACCTGTGGTGGAGTAAACTCTACATCGTGTTCTTCCTCTGCTTCTTCTATGGGGTTGCTGAACCTCCTTTTAGTTTGTTCCACATGTTTGCGGCAGATTTGTCCATTGGTAAGTTTAACAACCAGAATCCTATTCCCTTCTTTGGCAATCACAGTGCCTGCGAGCCATTTGGGCCCTGCAGCGGCAATCTGGATCGACTGGGCCTTTATTCACTGGAGTTTAGAAGGATGAGAGGGGATCTCATAGAAATGTATAAAATTCTGACGGGACTGGACAGGTTCGATGCAGGAAGTATGTTCCCGATGTTGGGGAAGTCCAGAACCAGGGGACACAGTCTTAGGATAAGGGGTCGGCCATTTAGGACCGAGATGAGGAGAAACTTCTTCACTCAGAGAGTTGTTAACCTGTGGAATTCCCTGCCGCAGAGAGTTGTTGAGGCCAGTTCATTGGATATATTCAAGCGGGAGTTAGATATGGCCCTTAAGGCTAAAGGGATCAAGGGGTATGGAGAGAAAGCAGGAAAGGGGTACTGAGGGAATGATCAGCCATGATCTTACTGAATGGTGGTGCAGGCTCGAAGGGCCGAATGGCCTACTCCTGCACCTATTTTCTATGTTTCTATGAGGGAGGTGAGAGGAAGGGCCGGTTCACTCTGGGCTGTGATGCCCATTGTGGCTCACTCAGTGAGGGGTGGGCTACCAGGGAGCAGTCAGGGCCCGTGGATCCCGTACCCCTCCCCACGGGCAGTCAGGGCCTTTGGGAGAGGAAGACAACAAAATAAATAGGCACGAGATAAAGATTGAAAAGTCCTTTAATATTTTATGAGGAAATTCTTGACAGGTTTGAAAACACAGACCGTTTCATTCACATTATATTCATCCCCAAGGACACTTGGTCCTCATACACCCTATCCCCCCCGAGACCCGCTTCACAGAGGGTGTCTCAATCGACCCGGAGGAGGGCAGGAACTCCAGGGGAGGGCCCAGGCCTGTAGCAGGGCTAGGCCCAAAGGACAAAGGGTATGGGTCAAGGGTCAGGGGCCAATCCCAGCGAGACTGGGAGTGGGGGAGGAGGAGGAGGGAAGGAGAGGACTGAGTCAGGTTCTGTGAGGAAGGAGCGAGGAGAAGGCAGAGATAGAGGGAGGGAGGGAGGGGCAGAGGATGGGTGGTCAGATTCTGCAAGAGCCAGGGGCCTGGGAGAGGGGGCGAGAGGGAGGGACGGAGGGAGAGGAAGCGAGATGGAGGGACGGAGAGAGGGGAAGGGAGAGAGATGGAGGGAGAGAGAGAGATGGAGGGAGGGAGAGGGAGAGAGAGAGATGGAGGGAGGGAGAGGGAGAGAGAGGGAGAAGGAGAGAGATGGAGGGAGGGAGGGAAGCAGGCGGAGAGATGGAGGGAGGGAGAGGGGGAATGGGAGAGAAATGGAGAGAGGGAGGGAGACAGATGGAAGGAAGGAGAGAGATGGAGGGAGAGAGAGACGGAGGGAGAGAGAGACGGAGGGAGAGAGAGAGACGGAGGGAGAGAGACGAAGGGAGGGAAGGAGGGCGAGAGATGGAGGGAGGGAGAGAGATAGAGAGAGGGAGAGAGGGACAGGAGAGAGATGGAGAGAGGGAGAGAGAATAGAGAAAGGGAGAGAGATGGAGGGAGGGAGAGAGATAGAGAGAGGGAGAGAGGGACAGGAGAGAGATGGAGAGAGATGGAGGGAGGGAGAGAGACGGAGGAAGGGAGAGGGAGGGAGGGAAAGAGATAGAGAGAGGGAGAGAGGGACAGGAGAGAGATAGAGGGAGGGAGAGAGATGGAGGGAGGGAGAGAGACGGAGGGAGGGAAGGAGGGAGGGAGATGGAGGGAGGGAGAGAGATGGAGAGAGGGACAGGAGAGAGATGGAGAGAGGGAGAGAGATGGAGGGAGGGAGAGAGATGAAGGGAGGGAGAGAGACGGAGGGAGGGAGAGAGATGGAGGGAGGGAGAGAGACAGAGGGAGGGAGGGAAGGAGGGAGGGAGATGGAGGGAGGGAGAGAGAGGGAGAGGAGAGAGATGGAGGGAGAGAGAGGGAAGGAGAGAGAGGGAAGGAGAGAGGGAGAGAGGGAGAGGAGAGAGATGGAGAGAGGGACAGGAGAGAGATGGAGAGAGGGAGAGAGATGGAGGGAGGGAGAGAGATGAAGGGAGGGAGAGAGACGGAGGGAGGGAGAGAGATGGAGGGAGGGAGAGACAGAGGGAGGGAGGGAGGGAGATGGAGGGAGGGAGAGAGAGGGAGAGGAGAGAGATGGAGGGAGAGAGAGGGAAGGAGGGAGGGAGAGGAGAGAGATGGAGAGAGGGATGGGAGAGGGGGAGCGATGGAAGGGATGGGTGGGGCTCTGGTTGTGCGAGAGCCATGGCGAGGGGGGTTAAGAAAACTAAGAGAGGGAATGTTCTCGAAGTTGGCGCAGTGGCATGGAGCACTGAGCCGCAGGGACAGGACTCACAGCGAGCTGTCAGTAAGTTATTGTTAAACGTCGGATGTGGGTGTGAAGATCCAGTCACAGAAAGCTAGCCCACAGGTACAACAAATAATTACACCGGCCAATGAAACGTTGGCCTCTAAGTCGAGGGCTGGGATATGCAGGGGGTGGAGGTGATGCTTCAGCTGCACACACCTCTGGTTAGGCCCCATCTGGAGAACCACGTTCGGTTCTGGGCGAGGGCACCCGGATCGCCCCCCCCCCACCCACCCCCTCCTCGGGGTGAAAGGTCATGCCTACAAGCTGAGGGGGTGGCTAAACAATTGAAAAACATCGTTTCCGTCCCACCGCGGTTTCCACGGCGATGAAGAAACTCCCCTGTCGTCACGGCGACGGGCCTATTTACGAAGGTGATGGGGGGAGGGCAGGGCAGGATGTCGGCCATCTTGAAGATTTTCGAACACGATTACATTTTGGGTTCCCCTTCCCCCCCCACCCCCCCCCCACCCGTCGGCCCGCCATTCTACCGCGGGAAGCGGCGTCCTTGGCGAGGGACCGGGGATGGGGTTGGGGGGTCCGGGCCGTGCGGTCCTCCTCCCGGTTACGAGATGCCGTACAGGCTGGAGGTGACCTCCCGGATGGCGTTGGTGAAGCGATCGCTGAAATTGTCGTTGAGGAGGAGGAAGGAGGTCCGGATGTCCAGCTCCCGGTCCAGCAGCTGCTTGGCGGCGACTTGGTGGATCTGGACAATGGGGAGAAAACGAGAAGGTCAAGGGGGTGGGGGGGGGGGGGGGAAGGTGAGGGCGGAAGGTCATGGGAGGGGTCACCGAGGGGGATTCTGGGAGGACAAGGGGACGGTGGGGGCGGGAATCACAACAGTGCGAGGATACTGCCCACCTGATCTGGCCACGGGACAGAGTCCCGTCTGTACCGCCTGTAAGAACATAACATAAGAACTAGGAGCAGGAGTCGGCCATTCGGCCCCTCGAGCCTGCTCCGCCATTCAATAAGATCACGGCTGATCTCCGACCTCAACCCCACTTTCCTGCACTGTCCCCATATCCCTCGATTCTCTTAATTTCCAAAAAACTACCGATCTCGGCCTTGGATATACTCAAAGACTGAGCCCCCACAGCCCTCTGGGGCAGAGAGTTCCAAAGATTCACCCCCCTCTGAGTGAAGAAGTTTCTCCTCATCTCAGTCCTAAATGGCCGACCCCTTATCCTGAGACTGTGTGACCCCTGGTTCTAGACTCCCCAGCCCCGGGGGGGGGAAACACCCTCCCTGCATCTACCCTGTGCAAGAGGGGTTGTCTGGAGTGAGCTGTGTGACCCTGGGGTAGGGGGGGGTGTCAGTGTTGGAGGGACAAGAGGACTATCCTTTCCACATCCACTGAGATGCACAGCGCTCTGGGAGTGTTTGATGGGACAGTGAGCAGATAACACTTCGCACCCATTCCATGGACACTGACCCCTTGCTCCCCCCGACTGGATCGGAAGCCAAATTACGGTGCGATGCGGCTGTTTTCCCCTCTCTCGTCTCCTTTTCCCTCGGAGAATCTCATTGGTTCCCTCGGCAGAGCCAATGGGGTGTCCGGGCAATTAGGGGGCAGTGTGATGTATGCACCGGTGAGCATGCTCGCAGGTTTGTAGAGCTGTTGCGGTGGGAGGGGCTTCGACAGTCACGTGATGTCCACGCCGCTCAATAAAACCCCAGCCAGTTGGGTTCGGGGGAATCCACGATGGGGCAGCTGGTTGTGAGCCCGGTGGATGGACTGGTAACGTGTCGTGTGAGCGTTAATCCTTTGCCAATAAAATTGTTGGTGGCCCTCCCTCCTCGCCCGTCAGCCCGGATGGCCGACAGGGCATTCCGGCATGGGGAGGCATCACAGCCGAGTCAGAGTCGCAGGTTTCCCGGCAGGAGTCACCCCGAGCAACACGGGCCCGGGGAGTGGGGGCGCGATGGATCCCTGGGATCTTCCTGTTCTCTGTGTGCCTCAGTACCGTGTTGACGTGTAGACTGAGGCACTGGGGGAAGTGTATCACTGATGTAATGCAACTCCTGGCCTACGGACAATAAACGCTCATGCGTCATGGTCACACAGCACCGTCCTTGTAGCGCGTGCTTGTTAGTGGTCTCTGCGTCAAGGTACCACCGGGATGGGTGGGGTGGGAGATGGTGGCGAGGGAGGTGGACCTGGCCATTTTGTCTCCCAATAGGGAGACCTTGTTGGCCAGACCTTCTCCTCACCCACCGCGGGGTTGATGCAGCTCCCCTCTTGTTCACATGGTTCACCCCGAGCCCATGACATCACAGCCTGGAGAACCAATGGCGCGAGGAGAATGGCCTGAGGTCGGGTGGAAGGGACCATTAATAATCCCGGGGAGAGGGGTCCGATTTGGAGTCAGTCAACATTGAGCCAAGGCGCGTCATTATGAGGTGTGGCGAGGGGTGGGATGTAAGGGTGGGGTGTGGGGGAGGGGAGGGGGTGGGTGTGTGGGGGAGGGGGTATGGGTTGTGGGGGGAGGGGAGGGGGTGGGTGTGTGGGAGGGGGTATGGGCTGTGGGGGGAGGGGAGGGGGTATGGGTTGTGGGGGGAGGGGAGGGGGAGGGGGAGGGGGTGTGGGACGGGGGAGCGGGTGTAGGGTGGGGGAGGGGGTGTGGGTGTAGGGTGGGGAAGAGGTGTAGGGTGGGGAGGGGGTGTAGGGGGAGGGGGTGTAGGGGGAGGGGGTGTGGGGGAGGGAGAGGGGGTGTAGGGTGGAGAGGGGGTGTAGGGTGGGGAGGGGGTGTAGGGTGGGGGAGGGGTTGTGGGGGGAGGAGGTGTGGGGGAGGGGGAGGGGGTGAAGGATGGGGAAGAGGTGTAGGGTGGGGAGGGGGTGTAGGGGGAGGGGGTGTGGGGAGGGAGAGGGGATGTAGGGTGGGGAGGGGGTGTGGGGGAGGGGTTGTGGGGGAGGGGGTGTAGGGTGGGGAGGGGTGTGGTGGGAGGGGGTGTGGGAGGAGGGGGAGGGGGTGTAGGGTGAGGAGGGGTTGTGGGGGAGGGGTGTGGGAGGAGGAGGTGGTGTAGGGTGGGGGACGGGGTGTGGGAGGGGGAGGGTTGTGGGGGGAGGGGGAGGGGATGTAGAGTGGGGGAGGGAGTGTGGGGGGAGGGGTGTGGGGGAGTGGGAGGGGTGTGGGGGGAGGGGGTGTGGGGGAAGGGGGAGGGGGTGAAGGATGGGGAAGAGGTGTAGGGTGGGGAGGGGGTGTAGGGGGAGGGGGTGTGGGGGAGGGAGAGGGGATGTAGGGTGGGGAGGGGGTGTGGGGGAGGGGTTGTGGGGGGAGGGGGTGTAGGGTGGGGAGGGGTGTGGTGGGAGGGGGTGTGGGAGGGAGGGGGAGGGGGTGTAGGGTGAGAAGGGGTTGTGGGGGGAGGGGGTGTGGGAGGAGGAGGTGGTGTAGGGTGGGGGACGGGGTGTGGGAGGGGGAGGGTTGTGGGGGGAGGGGGAGGGGATGTAGAGTGGGGAGGGAGTGTGGGGGGAGGGGTGTGGGGGGAGTGGGAGGGGTGTGGGGGGAGGGGGTGTGGGGAAGGGGGAGGGGGGTGTAGGGTGGGGAGGAGTTGTGGGGGGAGGGGGTGTGGGAGGAGGAGGGGGTGTAGGGTGGGGGAGGGGGTGGGGGAGGGGGTGTAGGGGAGGGGAGGGGTGTGGGGGGAGGGGTGTGGGGGAAGGGGGAGGGGGTGTAGGGTGGGGAGGGGGTGAGGGGAGGGGAGGGGTGTGGGGGGAGGGGTGTGGGGAAGGGGGAGGGGTGTGGGGGGAGGGGGTGTGGGGGAGGGGGAGGGGGTGAAGGATGGGGAAGAGGTGTAGGGTGGGAGAGGGTGTAGGGGGAGGGGGTGTGGGGGAGGGAGAGGGGGTGTAGGGTGGGGGAGGGGGTGTGGGGGAGGGGTTGTGGGGGAGGGGGTGTAGGGTGGGGAGGGGTGTGGTGGAGGGGGTGTGGGAGGGGGAGGGGTTGTGGGGGGAGGGGGAGGGGGTGTAGGGTGGGGGAGGGGTTGTGGGGGGAGGGGTGTGGGAGGAGGAGGAGGGGTGTAGGGTGGGGAGGGGTTGTGGGGGGAGGGGTGTGGGAGGAGGGGGAGGGGGTGTAGGGTAGGGAGGGGTTGTGGGGGGAGGGGTGTGGGAGGAGGAGGTGGTGTAGGGTGGGGGACGGGGTGTGGGTTGGGGAGGGGTTGGGGGGGGAGGGGGAGGGGGTGAAGGATGGGGAAGAGGTGTAGGGTGGGGAGGGGGTGTGGGGGAGGGTTGTGGGGGAGGGGGTGTAGGGTGGGGAGGGGTGTGGTGGGAGGGGTGGTGGGAGGGGAGGGGTTGTGGGGGGAGGGGGAGGGGGTGTAGGGTGGGGAGGGGTTGTGGGGGGAGGGGTGGGGAGGAGGGGGAGGGGGTGTAGGGGTGGGGAGGGGTGTGGGGGGAGGGAGTTGGGGGGGAGGGGGAGGGGGGTGTAGGGTAGGGAGGGGGTTGTGGTGGGAAGGGTGGGGAGGAGGAGATGGTGTGGGTGGGG
>NW_027254908.1:109410-138717 GCF_044704955.1 Pristiophorus japonicus
CAGGGGGTGATGGGTGAGTGGGACTCGGTGTGAGTTAGGACACGGGGCAGTGAGCACAGGGGGTGATGGGTGAGTGGGACTGGGTGCGAGTTAGGACACGGGGCAGTGAGCACAGGGGGTGATGGGTGAGTGGGACTGGGTGCGAGTTAGGACACGGGGCAGTGAGCACAGGGGGTGATGGGTGAGTGGGACTGGGTGCGAGTTAGGACACGGGGCAGTGAGCACAGGGGGTGATGGGTGAGTGGGACTTGGTGGGAGTTAGGACACGGGGCAGCGAGCACAGGGGGTGATGGGTGAGTGGGACTGGGTGCGAGTTAGGACGGGGCAGCGAGCACAGTGGGTGATGGGTGAGTGGGACTTGGTGGGAGTTAGGACACGGGGCAGTGAGCACAGGGGGTGATGGGTGAGTGGGACTTGGTGGGAGTTAGGACACGGGGCAGTGAGCACAGGGGGTGATGGGTGAGTGTGACTTGGTGGGAGTTAGGACACGGGGCAGTGAGCACAGGGGGTGATGGGTGAGCGGGACTTAGTGTGAGTTAGGACACGGGGCAGTGAGCACAGGGGGTGATGGGTGAGCGGGACTTGGTGCGAGTTAGGACACGGGGCAGCGAGCACAGGGGGTGATGGGTGAGCGGGACTTGGTGTGAGTTAGGACACGGGGCAGTGAGCACAGGGGGTGATGGGTGAGTGGGACTGGGTGTGAGTTAGGACACGGGACAGTGAGCACAGCGGGTGATGGGTGAGCGAGACTCTGTGCGAGTTAGGACACGGGACAGCGAGCACAGCGGGTGATGGGTGAGCGGGACTCGGTGCGAGTTAGGACACGGGGCAGTGAGCACAGGGGGTGATGGGTGAGCGGGACTCGGTGCGAGTTAGGACACGGGTCAGTGAGCACAGGGGGTGATGGGTGAGTGGGACTGGATGTGAGTTAGGACACGGGGCAGTGAGCACAGGGGGTGATGGGTGAGTGGGACTCGGTGCAAGTTAGGACACGGGGCAGTGAGCACAGGGGGTGATGGGTGAGTGGGACTGGGTGTGAGTTAGGACACGGGGCAGCGAGCACAGGGGGTGATGGGTGAGTGGGACTTGGTGTGAGTTAGGACACGGGGCAGCGAGCACAGGGGGTGATGGGTGAGTGGGACTGGGTGCGAGTTAGGACACGGGGCAGTGAGCACAGGGGGCGATGGGTGAGCGGGACTCGGTGCGAGTTAGGACACGAGGCAGTGAGCACAGGGGGTGATGGGTGAGTGGGACTCGGTGTGAGTTAGGACACGGGGCAGTGAGCACAGGGGGTGATGGGTGAGTGGGACCCGGTGCGAGTTAGGACACGAGGCAGTGAGCACAGGGGGTGATGGGTGAGTGGGACTCGGTGCGAGTTAGGACATGGGGCAGTGAGCACAGGGGCTGATGGGTGAGCGGGACTCGGTGTGAGTTAGGACACGGGGCAGTGAGCACAGGGGGTGATGGGTGAGCGGGACTCGGTGCGAGTTAGGACATGGGGCAGTGAGCACAGGGGGTGATGGGTGAGTGGGACTCGGTGCGAGTTAGGACACGGGGCAGTGAGCACAGGGGGTGATGGGTGAGTGGGACTTGGTGGGAGTTAGGACACGGGGTCAGTGAGCACAGGGGGTGATGGGTGAGTGGGACTCGGTGCGAGTTAGGACACGGGGCAGTGAGCACAGGGGGTGATGGGTGAGTGGGACTCGGTGCGAGTTAGGACACGGGGCAGTGAGCACAGGGGGTGATGGGTGAGCGGGACTTGGCGCGAGTTAGGACACGGGGCAGCGAGCACAGGGGGTGATGGGTGAGTGGGACTCGGTGTGAGTTAGGACACGGGTCAGTGAGCACAGGGGGTGATGGGTGAGTGGGACTGGGTGCGAGTTAGGACACGGGGCAGTGAGCACAGGGGGTGATGGGTGAGTGGGACTGGGTGCGAGTTAGGACACGGGGCAGTGAGCACAGGGGGTGATGGGTGAGTGGGACTGGGTGCGAGTTAGGATACGGGGCAGTGAGCACAGGGGGTGATGGGTGAGTGGGACTGGGTGCGAGTTAGGACACGGGGCAGCGAGCACAGGGGGTGATGGGTGAGTGGGACTGGGTGCGAGTTAGGACGGGGCAGCGAGCACAGGGGGTGATGGGTGAGTGGGACTTGGTGGGAGTTAGGACACGGGGCAGTGAGCACAGGGGGTGATGGGTGAGTGGGACTGGGTGCGAGTTAGGACACGGGGCAGTGAGCACAGGGGGTGATGGGTGAGTGGGACTGGGTGGGAGTTAGGACACGGGGCAGTGAGCACAGGGGGTGATGGGTGAGCGGGACTTGGTGCGAGTTAGGACACGGGGCAGCGAGCACAGGGGGTGATGGGTGAGCGGGACTTGGTGTGAGTTAGGACACGGGGCAGCGAGCACAGGGGGTGATGGGTGAGTGGGACTGGGTGCGAGTTAGGACACGGGGCAGTGAGCACAGGGGGTGATGGGTGAGCGGGACTCGGTGCGAGTTAGGACACGGGTCAGTGAGCACAGGGGATGATGGGTGAGTGGGACTGGATGTGAGTTAGGACACAGGGCAGTGAGCACAGGGGGTGATGGGTGAGTGGGACTGGGTGTGAGTTAGGACACAGGGCAGTGAGCACAGGGGGTGATGGGTTAGCGGGACTGGGTGCGAGTTCGGACACGGGGCAGGGAGCACAGGGGGTGATTGGTGAGTGGGACTCGGTGCGAGTTAGGACACGGGGCAGTGAGCACAGGGGGTGATGGGTGAGCGGGACTGGGTGTGAGTTAGGACACGGGGCAGTGAACACAGCGGGTGATGCGTGAGTGTGACTCGGTGTGAGTTAGGAAACGGGGCAGTGAGCACAGGGGGTGATGTGTGAGCGGGACTGGGTGTGAGTTAGGACACGGGGCAGTGAGCACAGGGGGTGATGGGTGAGCGGGACTGGGTGTGAGTTAGGACACGGGGCAGTGAGCACAGGGGGTGATGGGTGAGCGGGACTCGGTGTGAGTTAGGACACGGGGCAGTGAGCACAGGGGGTGATGGGTGAGCGGGACTCGGTGCGAGTTAGGACACGGGGGCAGCCGAGTTTTGGATCACCTCTAGTTTACGTCGGGTAGAATGTGGGAGGCCGGCCAGGAATAGTCAAGTCTGGAGATCACACACACCCCCACTCTCACTCACACACCCACACATATTCACACACACACACTCACTCACACTCTCACTCACACATACTCTCACACACACACACACACTCTCACTCACACATACACACACACACACACTCACACTCACATACACATACTCACACACACTCTCACTCACACACACACACTCACACACACACTCACACACACACTCTCACTCAGACATACACACACACACACTCACTCACACACACACACACACACACTCTCACTCACACATACTCACACACACACACTCACACATACACACACACACACACTCTCACTCAGATACACACTCTTACTCACACATACTCACACACACTCTCACTCACACACACACACTCACACACACACACTCACACACACACACTCACTCACACATACTTACACACTCACACATACTTACTCACACACACACACACACTCACACATACGCACACTCTCACATACACACACACTCACACACACACACATACACTCTCACTCACACATACACACACTCACTCACACACACACACACACTCACACATACTCACTCACACATACACACACTCACTCATACACACACACTCACACATACTCACACTCTCACTCACACATACTCACACACTCTCACTCACACACACACACTCTCACTCACACATACACACTCTCACACACACACTCACTCACACTCTCACTCACACATACTCACACACACACACACTCACACACACACACTCACTCACACACACACATACTCTCACTCACACACACACACATACTCACACACACACACGCTCTCACTCATACATACACACACTCTCACTCACACACATACACACACACACTCTCACTCACACATACTCACACACACACACGCACGCACACTCTCACTCATATACACACACACTCACACTCTCACTCACACATACTCACACACACACACTCTCACTCATACACACACTCACACTCACACACAAACACACATACTCTCACTCACACACACACTCACAAACACATACACACACTCTCTCACACATACATACTCTCACTCACACACTCACACTCTCACTCACACACACTCTCACTCACACATACACCACACACTCACACATACACCACACACTCTCACTCACACACACTCACACATACACCACACACTCTCACTTGCACACTCTCACTCACACATACACCACACACTCACACTCACACATACACCACACACTCACACACACTCTCACTCACACATACACCACACACTCTCACTCGCACACTCTCACTCACACATACACCACACACTCTCACTCACACATACACCACACACTCACACTCACACATACACCACACACTCACACTCACACATACACCACACACTCTCACTCGCACACACTCTCACTCACACATACACCACACACTCTCACTCACACACACTCTCACTCACACATACACCACACACTCACACTCACACATACACCACACACTCTCACTCGCACACACTCTCACTCACACATACACCACACACTCACACTCACACATACGCCACACACTCACACTCACACATACACCACACACTCTCTCACACATACACCACACACTCACACTCACACATACGCCACACACTCACACTCACACATACACCACACACTCTCTCACACATACACCACACACTCACACTCACACATACACCACACACTCACACTCACACATACACCACACACTCTCACTCGCACATACACCACACACTCTCACTCGCACACACTCTCACTCACACATACACCACACACTCTCATTCACACATACACCACACACTCACACTCACACATACACCACACACTCTCACTCGCATACACTCTCACTCACACATACACCACACACTCACACTCACACATACACCACACACTCACACTCACACATACACTACACACTCACACATACACCACACACTCTCACTCGCACACACTCTCACTCACACATACACCACACACTCACACATACACCACACACTCACACTCACACATACACCACACACTCTCACTCGCACACACTCTCACTCACACATACACCACACACTCACACACACACATACGCCACACACTCTCACTCGCACACACTCTCACTCACACATACACCACACACTCTCACTCACACATACACCACACACTCACACATACACCACACACTCACACTCACACATACACCACACACTCTCACTCGCACACACTCTCACTCACACATACACCACACACTCTCACTCACACATACACCACACACTCACACATACACCACACACTCACACTCACACATACACCACACACTCTCACTCGCACACACTCTCACTCACACATACACCACACACTCACACTCACACATACACCACACACTCACACTCACTCTCACTCACACATACACCACACACTCACACATACACCACACACTCTCACTCACACATACACCACACACTCACACATACACCACACACTCACACATACACCACACACTCTCACTCACACATACACCACACACTCACACATACACCACACACTCACACATACACCACACACTCACACACACACATACGCCACACACTCTCACTCGCACACACTCTCACTCACACATACACCACACACTCTCACTCACACATACACCACACACTCTCACTCGCACACACTCTCACTCACACATACACCACACACTCTCACTCACACATACACCACACACTCACACATACACCACACACTCACACTCACACATACACCACACACTCTCACTCGCACACACTCTCACTCACACATACACCACACACTCTCACTCGCACACACTCTCACTCACACATACACCACACACTCTCACTCACACATACACCACACACTCACACATACACCACACACTCACACTCACACATACACCACACTCTCACTCGCACACACTCTCACTCACACATACACCACACACTCACACTCACACATACACCACACACTCTCACTCACACTCACTCTCACCCACTTTCCTGTTACCATACTTTCTCCCCCCACACTTCCATCGTGACATTCCCCCGTTTCCCGGGCGATCGCCCCCTCCCCCTCTGCGCGGTTTGGCGAGTTGCGGATCCGTCGCCCCCCCCCTCGCGCCCCCGACAGGTAGTTACCCCGCTCGAACTTGGCGCGGTCGAAGAGCTTGGCCACTTTCTCGCGCTCCAGCTTGTTGGTGCGGTCGGGGAGGGGGGAGCAGGGGCCGCTCCAGAAGACACGACCCTGACACAGGCGCTGCACGAAGATGCCGTTGGCGTTGCTGTCCAGCATCACACCGCGCTCCAGGAAGGTCAGTAGCTCCTCGGTGGCCTGGCGCTTCTCCGGGACCCCCACGCTGTCTGTCGGGGGGAAGCACAGCTTCTCCATGGTCTGCACGCCGAAGGAGGTCTCTCCACGGGACGGGGGTGGTGCTGACGAGATCTTACAGCCGTGTCGTGTCACTGTCCGGCTCACCTCCACCCCCCCGTAGTGGAAGGAGATGCACATCGCATTGGGGTCTAGGGGAGAAAGAACAACTTGCATTTAGATAGCGCCTTTCACGACCATCGGACGTCTCAAGGTGCTTTACAGCCAATGAAGTACTTTTGGAGTGCAGCCACTGTTGTAATGTGGGAAACGCCAATTCCCACACACAGCAACGTGATAATGACCCAGATCATCTGTTTTTTTGTTATGTTGATTGAGGGATAAATATTGGCCCCAGGACACCGGGGATAACTCCCCCTGCTCTTTTGGGATCTTTGACGTCCACCCGAGAGAGCAGACGGGCCCTCAGTTTAACGTCTCATCTGGAAGACGGCTCCTCCGACAGTGCAGCACTCCCTCAGTACTGCCCCTCCGACAGTGCAGCACTCCCTCAGTACTGCTCCTCCGACAGTGCAGCACTCCCTCAGTACTGCCCCTCCGACAGTGCAGCACTCCCTCAGTACTGCCCCTCCGACAGTGCGGCACTCCCTCAGTACTGCCCCTCCGACAGTGCGGCACTCCCTCAGTACTGCCCCTCCGACAGTGCGGCACTCCCTCAGTACTGCCCCTCCGACAGTGCGGCGCTCCCTCAGCACTGCACTGGGAGTGTCAGCCTGGATTTATGTGCTCGAGTCCCTGGAGTGGGACTTGAACCCACGACCTCCTGACTCCGAGGCGAGAGTGCGGCCCACTGAGCCACTGGGACGTTGGCCAGAGACACACTGGCTCCATAAAGAATTGTTCTTTTGAATTTCGATAGGCCTGTGTGACAAGGCGAGGCCTCTCAGAAAGAGCTATCCGATTCCTCTGCTCCTCCCCCTATACCTGCATATATTTCCCCTTCGCGTAGTTATCCAATTCTCGTTTGACAGTTACAATTGAATCCGCAGCATAACTAATCCTCCGTACCATCGCCCGCCTCCGCCCCCTGCCTCAGTTCATCTGCTGAAACCCTCGCCCATGCCTTTGTTACCTCCAGATTTCACTATCCCAATGCACTCCTGGCTGGCCTCCCACATTCTACCCCACGTAAACTAGAGGTGATCTAAAACTCGGCTGCCCCGTGTCCTAACTCGCACCAAGTCCCACTCACCCATCACCCCCTGTGCTCACTGCCACCTGTCCTAACTCGCACCCAGTCCCGCTCACCCATCACCCCCTGTGCTCACTGCCCCGTGTCCTAACTCGCACCAAGTCCCACTCACCCATCACCCCCTGTGCTCACTGCCCCGTGTCCTAACTCACACCCAGTCCCGCTCACCCATCACCCCCTGTGCTCACTGCCCCGTGTCCTAACTCGCACCCAGTCCCGCTCACCCATCACCCCCTGTGCTCACTGCCCCGTGTCCTAACTCGCACCCAGTCCCGCTCACCCATCACCCCCTGTGCTCACTGCCCCGTGTCCTAACTCGCACCAAGTCCCACTCACCCATCACCCCCTGTGCTCACTGCCCCGTGTCCTAACTCGCACCCAGCCCCACTCACCCATCACCCCCTGTGCTCACTGCCCCGTGTCCTAACTCGCACCCAGCCCCACTCACCCATCACCCCCTGTGCTCACTGCCCCGTGTCCTAACTCGCACCAAGTCCCGCTCACCCATCACCCCCTGTGCTCACTGCCCCGTGTCCTAACTCACACCAAGTCCCACTCACCCATCACCCCCTGTGCTCACTGCCCCGTGTCCTAACTCGCACCGAGTCCCGCTCACCCATCACCCCCTGTGCTCACTGACCCCGTGTCCTAACTCACAACGAGTCCCGCTCACCCATCACCCCCTGTGCTCACTGCCCCCGTGTCCGAACTCGCACCAAGTCCCGCTCACCCATCACCCCCTGTGCTCACTGACCCCGTGTCCTAACTCACACCAAGTCCCGCTCACCCATCACCCCCTGTGCTCACTGCCCCGTGTCCTAACTCACACCGAGTCCCGCTCACCCATCACCCCCTGTGCTCACTGCCCCGTGTCCTAACTCACACCCAGTCCCACTCACCCATCACCCCCTGTGCTCACTGCCCCGTGTCCTAACTCACACCCAGTCCCACTCACCCATCACCCCCTGTGCTCACTGCCCCGTGTCCTAACTCACACCCAGTCCCACTCACCCATCACCCCCTGTCCTCACTGCCCCGTGTCCTAACTCGCACCGAGTCCCACTCACCCATCACCCCCTGTGCTCACTGCCCCGTGTCCTAACTCGCACCGAGTCCCACTCACCCATCACCCCCTGTGCTCACTGCCCCGTGTCCTAACTCACACTGAGTCCCGCTCACCCATCACCCCCTGTGCTCACTGCCCCGTGTCCTAACTCACACCCAGTCCCACTCACCCATCACCCCCTGTGCTCACTGCCCCGTGTCCTAACTCACACCGAGTCCCGCTCACCCATCACCCCCTGTGCTCACTGCCCCGTATCCTAACTCGCACCGAGTCCCACTCACCCATCACCCCCTGTGCTCACTGCCCCGTGTCCTAACTCACACTGAGTCCCGCTCACCCATCACCCCCTGTGCTCACTGCCCCGTGTCCTAACTCACACCCAGTCCCACTCACCCATCACCCCCTGTGCTCACTGCCCCGTGTCCTAACTCACACCCAGTCCCACTCACCCATCACCCCCTGTGCTCACTGCCCCGTGTCCTAACTCACACCGAGTCCCGCTCACCCATCACCCCCTGTGCTCACTGCCCCGTGTCCTAACTCACACCCAGTCCCACTCACCCATCACCCCCTGTGCTCACTGACCTACATTGGCTCCCGGTTAAGCAACGCCTCGATTTCAAAATTCTCATCCTGGTTTACAAATCCCTCCATGGCCCTCGCCCCTCCCTATCTCTGTAATCTCCTCCAGCCCCACAACCCCCCGAGATGTCTGCACTCCTCTAATTCTGCCCTCCTGACCATCCCTGATTATAATCGCTCCACCATCGGTGGCCGTGCCTTCTGTTGCCTGAGCCCCAAGCTCTGGAACTCCCTCCCTAAACTTCTCCGCCTCTCGACCTCTCTCTCCTCCTTTAGGATGCTCCTGAAAACCTAACCTCACTGACCAAGCTTTTGGTCACCTGCCCTAATATCTCCTTTCGCAGCTCGGTGTCAAATTGTGTTTGATAACGCACCTGTGAAGCACCCTTGGGGTGTTTCGCTGAGTCAAAGGCACTATATAAATACAAGTTTTTGTTGTTAAACTCTGGCCAATCAGGACTCATCTGCACTAATGCTCTGTTCTCACTTCGAGTGGTTTAATAAGAACACAAGAATTAGGAGCAGGAGTCGGCCATTCGGCCCCTCGAGCCTGCTCCGCCATTCAATACGATCACGGCTGATCTCCGACCTCAACTCCACTTTCCTGCACTGTCCCCATATCCCTCGATTCCCTTAATCACATTGTCCACATGCCCCCGACACGAGACTCCCAAAGCAAGCGCTCTACTCGGAACTCCCACACGGCAAGCGAGCCCCAGGTGGGCAGAGGAAACGTTACAAGGGACCACCCTCAAAGCCTCCCTGATAAAGTGCAACATCCCCACCGACACCTGGGAGTCCCTGGGCCCAAAGACCAGTCCGCCCTAAGTGGAGGAAGTGCATCCGGGAGGGGCGCTGAGCACCTCGAGTCTCGTCGCCGAGAGCGTGCAGAAAGCAAGCGCAGGCAGCGGAAGGAGCGTGCGGCAAACCTGTCCCACCCTCCCCTTCCCTCAACCACTGTCTGTCCCACCTGTGACAGAGACTGTGGTTCCTGTATTGGGCTGTTCAGCCACCTGAGGACTCACTGTTAGAGTGGGGAGCAAGTCTTCCTCGACTCCGAGGGACTGCCTCTGATGATAATATCAAAAAATCTATCGATCTCAGCCTTGAATATACTCAAAGACCGAGGGCTCGAACCTCCACTTTTGTGCTTATCGCCCAGAAATGGGCGTTATTTCCGGCGTAGAAAAAAGGGTTTTCTGACCGCCGGCTTCTCGCCCGTTCTCAAACCACCTCGTTTACATTTTTGAGAATGGGCGTTACATCGAGCGATATCAAATGGGCGTTGGCGTTAAATTATTCCGACCATCGGCCGTGAAGTGTGGCCGTCCACAGCAACGGCACGGCAACGCTCGATTCCCGCGATTCAGGAGGTCAAGGGTCACCGTGACATGCGCGGAAGAGGAGACAGAGAGAGAGAGAGAGGGAGCTCAGAGGCACTGAAGGCGTGTGTGGCTGTGGTGTGGGCTTGTCTGGCTGTTGTGGGAGGCACGAGGGAGATTCACCGGCAGCAAGAAGCCCACTCAGCACCAAGATCAGAGTTGGCACCCAGTTTTTGTCCAACAAATAAGATGTAACGTGGAAGGGACGGAGGAGGTCCCTGGAGCTGGTAGCCAGGAACGCTGGTGGCAGAGGGCTCCCAGTGGTCCCCGGAGCGCGGCACTGCACCCCAAGGTGTCGCACCCCCATTGCCCACCACACACGAGAGCCAGCAGCAACATCTTGCTTCTGGCTCGGAGCACGTTCCCACCTCGGGACCGTCCTCTCCCGTATCCGTCCAAGCAGCGGTTCGGCCATCATCCCCCACCCCCGCCTCCCCCCCCCGCGCCCCCCCCCCCCCCCCCCGCATTGAAGCATCGCCTGAGGACCTCCTCGGCCAGGCGGCTTGGAGTCAGGAGGGGAAGCGTGAGGCGGGGTGGGGTAGGGGAGTGGGGGGTTGGTTTGTACAGAAATACTGATGATTTCAGACTAATGTTCGGTCTAAATGTTTTTTATTTAACAAAACCTTGCAGCACATTGGCTCAGTTGGCTTCACCATTACACCGATGAATCCTTAACATCAAAGGGTATAATCACACTTAACGTCAATCAACGTAAACTTTAACTATCACCAAGGTGGTGCCTACCATTGACGTATGACCTGCACACCCAGCAGTGTGTCAGCCTTGGAAATAACACCAACGTTCTTTCAGGCAAAGCGCTCATTGATGAGCTCCTGACGTAAGGCTCTTGCAGCTATCATGCCACCCCGGGCCCTTTCCATGCGGTCTACAGGGGGGGCGGGGGCATGGCTTCAGCGTCAGCCTGATTGTCTGGGCCGCTGTCAGCATCCGCCTCCTCGTCCTCCTCTTCCTCTCTCTGGGGAGGTGGACTGTCAGACTCTTCAGGCAACTCTTGTCCCCTCCTGATAGCCAAGTTGTGCAGCGTGGAGCACACCACCACGAACTGAGCTACCCGCTCAGGGTGGTATTGGAGCTCGCCTCCCGAGTGGTCCAGGCATCTAAAGCGTTGCTTCAGCACTCCAATGGTTTTCTCCGCGATATTGCGAGTGGCTCTGTGGCTCTCGTTGTATCGCCTCTCGGCCTCGGTGTGGGTGTCACGCAGGGGGGTGTCATCAGTCAGGTGGCGAGGCCGTATCCTTTGTCCCCAAGCATCCAGCATTGACCTTGTGGCTGACTGTTAAACAAGCCAGATACAGTGCTCTCACGCAGGACATGAGCATCATGGATGCTGCCCGGAAATTGAGCGTTCACTGCCAGTATAATTTGCTGGTGGTCGACACGAGTTGGACATTCAGGGAGTGGAATCCCTTGCGGTTCCTCAAAACCTCAGCATCCCGAAAAGGTGCCCGCCTCGCGGTGTGCGCACAGTCTATTGCTCCCTGCACCTTGGGGGAGGTCGCAATTCTGGAGAATCCTGGAGTCCTCTCACTCCGTGCCTCCCTGGCCATAGGGAAGCTGATCCAGTCCCTCCTGCGGAGCGTACAGGGCTTCAGTGACCTGTCTAATGCAGCGATGTGTGGCATGCTGGGAAAGTCCGCAAATGTCGCCAGCTGTGGCCTGAAAAGAACCCGAGGCGTAGAACGACAGTGCCGCGGTGACTGTGACCTCGAGGGACAGTGCAGTCCTGACGGTGCTGGCAGGCTGCAGATCTCCCCTTATCAGCTGGCATAACCCCTTTGTGGAAGCGCAGTCTCCGAAGGCAGGTGGTGTCAGGCAAGTCGAGGTAAGAATGTTTCTCCTTGTACTTGCGGGGGGGGTGTAACGTCTGTCTGTCACGTCTTACATTGGGCACATGGTGCAGTGGTGCGTTCCTTCGGCGATGTCGCGTCTCCTGCATGTATTTGGTCACCAAAGCGAGGGTGAGAAAGGACAGGCCCCATTGCAGTAGCTCTCTGTTCCTCTGCTCACAAACAAGGAATGTTCAATTCCAATGGGTCACAGTGTGGTCAAGATGTCTGTAGAGATGTTCACATCAACTCCAACATCCTGCAGAGTATATCCGAACTCCCCCCGAGGTTGAAGCACAGCGGCCTTTTAAAGGACGCGACATGTGATCTAGAACATGGCGTCCGTAACGCTGTGAATTGTTCCGGTTAGTTCCACGTTTTTGTGGGCGGTTTTTTTTTGGGCGGGCGATATTGTGGGCGATATGTGTGTGTGCGAGGTGGTGAAATTGACACTGGGCGATCTCCATGGCCCCTAGTCTGGGTAAATATGCTCTTTCCGACAAAAAACAGTGGGCGGGCGTTAATATTGAATCTCGGCGCTAATTCCGTGCGGAAAGTGACGGCGGGCGATATTATGGCCGTTGAATTCACCCGTTCTGCTGATTCCGCCGGAAAAAAAGTGGGTAATATTTTTTCTCGCCGTTAAGCCCATCGGGAAAATAACGCTCGCCGACAAGTCTCCTACAAAAAGCCCGTCAGTTCCCATTTTGTGGCCAAAATGGACGCTATCTGGGAGTTATACGTCATTTCAGCGGTTAAATGGGCATTCAGTGGGCGTTGAGCAGGCAAAAAAAGTGGAGGTTCTAGCCCTGAGCCTCCTCAGCCCTCTGGGGCAGAGAGTTCCAAAGATTCACCCCCCTCTGAGTGAAGAAGTTTCTCCTCATCTCAGTCCTAAATGGCCGACCCCTTATCCTGAGACTGTGTGACCCCTGGTTCTAGACTCCCCAGCCCGGGGGGGAAACACCCTCCCTGCATCTACCCTGTCAAGCCCTGTAAGGATTCTGTATGTTTCAATGAGATCACCTCTCATTCTTCTAAACTCCAGAGAATATCGGCCCAGTGTGCTCAAGGCCTAGGACTCAGTCTCGATAACATGCGTTGAACTCCCTCTGAGGCAAGTATATCTTTACACTGAGCAGACCAGGCCTATTCTCTCTGGAGTTGGTCTCATTGAAATGGACAAGATCCTGAAGGGAGTGGTGTGTCTTTGGAATTCTCTGCCCCAGAGGGCTGTGGAGGCTCAGTCTTTGAGTATATTCAAGACGGAGATCGCTAGATTTTTGGATATTGAGGGAATCGAGGGATATGGGGACAGTGCAGGAAAGTGGAGTTGAGGTGAAGATCAGCCGTGATCTTATTGAATAGCGGAGCGGGCTCGAGGGGCCGAATGGCCAACTCCTGCTCCTGGATCTTATGTTCTTATTAAATTGACTATAAAGTAATGGAGCAGAGGGAACGATTTAAGCACAGCATTGAAACGGCACAGTGCGATTAACTGGGAACTCTGAGTGTCAGATTTCAAAATCTGCTGCTATTTACTCTCATTGTGTAATCGAGGACTGAGTTTTGAAATCAGAAACAGAGGTTAGACGGTGATTCACGTTCCACATGTTGTATGCGTCATCTGCTTGTGGTCACATTGCAAGCGGTGGGCCAAGAATGCGAGGAAATGTGCAAACTGTGGGCAGATGTCACGTGACCGGTCCTCACATGATTGGGTGGCTCACAATCAGATGTCACATGGTCAAACCTCCAGTCGAACCAGAGTTGGCTCCCGTGCCCTGGTGAGGGCCTACACTACCCAGATGAGGCCAACTCAGCCCTATTAGGGCCTAACCGACCCAGATAAAGCTTGGTCAGGCCTACTAGGGCCTATGTGACCCAGATAAAGCTTGGTCAGGCCTACTAGGACCTACGCGACCCTGAGACCTGGTCAGGCCTACTAGGGCCCACACGAGCCAGATGAGGCCTACTCAGCCCTATTCGGGCCTAACCGACCCAGATGAAGCCTGGTCATTCGTATTAGTGTCTACACGACCCAGATAAAGCTTGGTCAGGCCTACTAGGGCCTACGTGACCCAGATGAGGCCTGGTCAGGCCTACTGCTGCATACACGAGCCAGATAAAGCCTGATCAGGCCTACTAGGGACCACACGAGCCAGATGAGGCCTGGTCAGGCCTACGTGATCCTAATAATGCCTGCACGAACCTGGTGGGGCCTATATTGGGTGTTGGTGCGACCACACCTGGAGTACTGCGTAAAGTTTTGGTCTCCTTATTTAAGGAAGGATATACTTGCATTGGAGGCAGTTCAGAGAAGGTTCACGAGTTTGATTCCGGAGTTGAGGGGGTTGACTTATGAGGAAAGGTTGAGCAGGTTGGGCCTGTACTCATTGGAGTTCAGAAGAAATGAGAGGTGATCTATCGAAAGATATAAGATTCTGAGGGGGTTTGACAAGGTGGATGCAGAGAGGATGTTTCCCCTCGTGGGGGAATCTAGAACTAGGGGGCATAATCTTAGAATAAGGGGCCGCCCATTTAAAACTATGAGGAGGAATTTCTTCTCTCGGAGGGTTGTAAATCTGTGGAATTCTCTGCCCCAGAGAGCTGTGGGGGCTGGGTCATTGAATATATTTAAGAACGTAAGAAACAGGAGCAGGAGTCGGCCATTCGGCCCCTCGAGCCTGCTCCGCCATTCAATAAGATCATGGCTGATCTGATCATGGACTCAGCTCCACTTCCCCGCCTGCTCCCCATAACCCTTCACTCCCTTATCGCTCAAAAATCTCAGCATGGCACCGACAAAGGCCACACGTCTCTGTTCCCCTCCCCGGGACTCTTTCAAGGAGGGAGAGGAAAACGCGGACGCCAGGATATTAGTTACATGTTACCTCAAATCTACCACCAGGCTCATGGTCTACAGGGCTGTAGTAATACCCGTCCTCCTGTATGGCTCAGAGACGTGGACCATGTACAGTAGACACCTCAAATCGCTGGAGAAATACCACCAACGCTGTCTCCGCAAGATCCTGCAAATCCCCCGGGAGGACAGACGCACCAACGTTAGCGTCCTCGACCAGGCCCAACATCCCCAGCATCGAAGCACTGACCACACACTCGACCAGCTCCGCTGGGCAGGCCCACATTGTCCGCACGCCCCCAGACACGAGGCTCCCCAAAGCGAGCGCTCTACTCGGAACTCCTACACGGCAAGCGAGCCCCAGGTGGGCAGAGGAAACGTTACAAAGGACCACCCTCACACCCTCCCTGATTAAAGTGCAACATCCCCACCGACACCTGGGAGTCCCTGGGCCCAAAGACCAGTCCCGCCCCTAAGTGGAGGAAGTGCGTCCGGGAGGGGCGCTGAGCACCTCGAGTCTCGTCGCCGAGAGCGTGCAGAAAGCAAGCGCAGGCAGCGGAAGGAGCGTGCGGCAAACCAGTCCCACCCTCCCCTTCCCTCCACCACTGTCTGTCCCACCTGTGACGGGGACTGTGGTTCCTGTATTGGACCGTTCAGCCACCTGAGGACTCACTGTTAGAGTGGGAGCAAGTCTTCCTCGACTCCGAGGGACTGCCTACGATGAATTACCTGTCTCCGGGAGGCTCGGTAACATCAGGAGCGTGACGTCATTCGTGCAATTATTCTCCACTGTGAGCGGGGAAAGAAAGGGGTAGATTTAGACGGAGGTAACCACTGCCCAGCAATCCTGGACAAGGCTTCAGTCAGCAACCCCCGCGTGTGTAATGTATGCACTTGTTATGTACGCTCCCTGGTTTGTGCAGCTGTTGTCGAGGCTGCAGCCATGCAAGTCTGAAAACGGCCACTCTCATCCGCTCTTCGAAGCTAAACAGAGTCCGGCCTGGTTAGTACTTGGAATGGGAGAAGGCCAGGTACAGTGATCTTTACCCGATGGAGTGCACTCTACGCGGGAGTCCCTCCCTCTATTTAATGGGGACTTGGCCTGGGGGGGGGGGGTATTGCACGGAGCAGTCCCGTGCAATTGGTTTTTAAGTCGGATCACGGGCTCCCAGGCCGCCTGCAATCTCTGCGGTCTGGAGGAGTCCGTGTTCCACGTGTATGTTGTATGTGCGAGGTGGCAGCCCCTGTTCCATTGTCTGAAGGGGCTGCTCCTGAAATTCTGGCTTGCACTTCAGTCCCACGCTCCTGATCTTCGGGCACCCTGTGCGGAGGGGAGCGGGCCGGTCCGAGGGCCTCCTCGTAGGGGCCTGCTCCTGGGCACGGCCAAGGGGGCCATCAGCCGGTCCAGGCAGCGGGCGGTCGAGGGGGCCGTTCAGCCCCGACCGCCTGCCTCTCTTCCGCGGTTACATCCGGGCCAGGGTGTCCCTGGAGATGGAGCACGCGGTGTCCACCGGTACGCTCGCGGCCTTCCGCCAGAGGTGGGCGCCGGAGGGACTGGAGTGCATCATCTCCCCCGGCAACCGAACTCTAATTTGATTTTAAGTTTCTGTTAAAGTTGTATTTGGAAATTTGTGGGTTCTCGTGCCCTTGCCAAAAGGGGAGCACTTGGTTTAAAGTTCGACTTGAAATAGTTGTAGAGCTGTTGAGTGGGAGGGGCTTAGCCAGTCACGATATGTTCACAAGACTCAATAAAACCCCAGCCAGTTGGGTTCGGGGGATCCACGATGGGGCAGGTGGTTGTGAGCCCGGTGGATGAACCGGTAATGTGTCGTGTGATTGTTAAACCTTTGTTAATAAACAAACTAGTTCTTAATAGCAACGTGTCGCTATGGATTCTTAAGCCAAGAACCCAGGAAGCAAATACGTTACATCCACCTGCTCCCCAGTCCTGTCCTGAAAGTGGGATTTCAGAACCAAAACAAATTGTGTCCCTTTTAAATTAGTAAGGCATATATGTGTCCCATTGAGAAACATGATCCTGGTGGGGCCTAGGCAACACTGATCGAGAACTACTCTGCCCTGGGCGGGGCCTAGACGACCCGAGTGGGCCTTTGCATCCCTGGATGGGGCCGAGACGACCCCGTGCGGGGCCTAGATTATCTTGGACGGGGTCTAGCGACCCGAGTGGGTCTTTGTGACCCTGGGCGGGACCTACACGACCCTGGGCGGGACCTAGACGACCCCGGGCAGGGTCTAGCGACCCGAGTGGGTCTTTGTGACCCTGGGCGGGACCTACACGACCCTGGGCGGGACCTAGACGACCCCGGGCAGGGTCTAGCGACCCAAGTGGGTCTTTGTGACCCTGGGCGGGGCCTAGGCGACCCTGGGCGGGACCTAGACGACCCCGGGCAGGGTCTAGCGACCCAAGTGGGTCTTTGTGACCCTGGGCGGGGCCTAGACGACCCTGGGCAGGGTCTAGCGACCCAAGTGGGTCTTTGTGACCCTGGGCGGGGCCTAGACGACCCTGGGCGGGGCCTAGACGACCCTGGGGGGGGCCAGACGACCCCGGGCAGGGTCTAGCGACCCAAGTGGGTCTTTGTGACCCTGGGCGGGGCCTAGACGACCCTGGGCGGGGCCTAGACGACCCTGGGGGGGCCCAGACGACCCCGGGCAGGGTCTAGCGACCCAAGTGGGTCTTTGTGACCCTGGGCGGGGCCTAGACAACCCTGGGCAGGGTCTAGCGACCCAAGTGGGTCTTTGTGACCCTGGGCGGGACCTAGACGACCCTGGGCGGGGCCTAGACGACCCTGGGTGGGGCCCAGACGACCCCGGGCAGGGTCTAGCGACCCAAGTGGGTCTTTGTGACCCTGGGCGGGGCCTAGACGACCCTGGGCGGGGCCTAGACGACCCTGGGGGGGCCCAGACGACCCCGGGCAGGGTCTAGCGACCCAAGTGGGTCTTTGTGACCCTGGGCGGGGCCTAGACGACCCTGGGCGGGACCTAGACGACCCTGGGCGGGGCCTAGGTGGCCCTGGGTGGGACCTGGATGATCCTGGGTCTTAGGCGACCCTGTGTGGGGCCTAGACGACCCTGGGCGGGGCCTAGGCGACTTGAGCGGGCCTTTGTGACCCTGGGCTGGGCCTAGACGACCGTGAGCGGGGCATGGATGACTCTGGGCGGGGCCGAGTCACCCCTGGGGCCTCGACAACCCTGTGTGGGGCTTAGGCGAACCTGGGCGGGGCCGAGGCTACCCTGGGGCCTAGTAGACCCGGGTGGGAGCCACGTTCAGACACGATTCAAAAGCGAGACCACCGCCACTCCCATTGGCTGTTGCCGGCGGTGACCTTGGGCCCTGTTACTGGTGAGGGGGGGCGGTCCCGGGGCCTTTCCCGGGGTGGGGGCGCCCTGGGCCTTTCCGGCCTGAACGCGCTGTCGGGAGGAGGGGCCGTGGCCCCCTGGGCTGTACCTTCTACGGCGGGGGTCGCGCTCCACTCCAGCGAGGTGCTTTCTCCGGAATCTTCCTCCTGCACGGACATCTCGGAGCCCGAACTGGGATCGGAGCTGCTGTCGCTCTCGGCCTGCTGGGAGTCTGGAGCAGGGCTGCCTCTCAATTCCTGCTGGGAAACAAGGGGAGCGAGGGGTGGGGGGGAGTTAGTCTCTGCCTTGCTGCGGGTACAGGCACTGGGGAGGCCCACTACCCACTCAGCCCCCTCAGCATCCTGTGTCCCACAGATTCCCCACTCCTCGCCTCGGCTCGAAACGTGCCCGCGGTTCGCCTCCTCCCCTCCCCCTCCTCCTCGAGTGGACAACACACAGCCCCTCCCCCGCACTCCTCCCCTCTCCCTCCCCCACCCCGCACACCTCCCCTCCTCCCCCCACCGCACTCCCCCCTCCCCCTCCTCCTCGAGTGGACAACACACAGCCCCTCCCCCGCACACCTCCCCTCCCCCTCCCCCCCGCACACCTCCCCTCCCCTTCCCCTCCCCCCCGCACTCCTCTCCCCCCCGCACACCTCCCCTCCCCTTCCCCTCCCCCCCGCACACCTCCCCTCCCCTTCCCCTCCCCCCCGCACACCTCCCCTCCCCTCCCCCCCCCCGCACACCTCCCCTCCTCCCCCCCACCGCGCTCCCCCCTCCCCCTCCCCCCCCGCACACCTCCCCTCCCCCTCCCCCCCCGCACTCCTCCCCACCCCCCGCACACCTCCCCTCCCCCTCATCCCTCCGCACACCTCCCCTCCTCCCCCCCCGGCGTTCCTCCCTCCCCCTCCCCCCCCCCGCACACCTTCCCTCCCCTCCCCCTCATCCCTCCGCACACCTCCCCTCCTCCCCCCCACCGCGCTCCCCCCTCCCCCTCCCCCCCCGCACACCTCCCCTCCCCCTCCCCCCCCGCACTCCTCCCCACCCCCCGCACACCTCCCCTCCCCCTCATCCCTCCGCACACCTCCCCTCCTCCCCCCCCGGCGTTCCTCCCTCCCCCTCCCCCCACCGTGCTCCCCCTCCCACTCCCCCCCGCACACTTCCCCATCTCCCCCCCCGCGTTCCTCCCTCCCCCTCCCCCTCGCACTCCTCCCCTCCCCCCCACCGCATTCCTCCCCTCCCCTCCTCCTGGAGTGGACAACCCACAACCCCTCCCCCGCACACCTCCCCTCCTCCTCCTCCCCCCGGACCCCCCCCCCCCCCGCCACGCGCTCCCCCCTCCCCTCCCCCACCGCGCTCCCCCTCCCCTCCCCCCCGCGCTCCCCCTCCCCCCCTCGCTCCCCCTCCCCTCCCCCCCGCGCTCCCCCTCCCCTCCCCCACCGCGCTCCCCCCTCCCCTCCCCCTCCCCCACCGCGCTCCCCCTCCCCTCCCCTCCGCCATGAGCTCCCCCCTCCCCCTCCCCCCCGCGTTCCTCCCTCCCCCTCCCCCACCGCGCTCCCCCCTCCCCTCCCCCTCCCCCACCGCGCTCCCCCTCCCCTCCCCTCCGCCACGTGCTCACCCCTCCCCCTCCCCCCACCGCACACCTCCCCTCCCCCTCGCTCCCCCCTCCCCCCCTCCGCGCTCCTCCCTCCCCCTCCCCCAATGCGCTCACCCCTCCCCCTCCCTCCCCCGCGCTCCCCCCTCCCCCTCTCCCCGCGGCCCCCCTCACCTCCTCCGGTGTGGGCGAGTCGGTCGCTGATTTGAGTTGCCTCACCGTCTCGTTGCGATTGACCTTCACTGAGCCCAGGTCGAGGCTGGAGGACAATTTCCCTGTGAATGGGGTCCATTAAACACACGTTAGACCGGGTACATCGTCTCGCCAGGAAACCCCCCCCTCGCCAACTCCTCCCCTCCCTCCCTCGCTCACCCCCGCTCGCCCCCTCCCTCGCTCCCCCCCTCCCTCACATTCCCCCTCACCCCGCCCCCACTCTCCCTCCCTCCCTCGCCCCACTCCCCCCTCCCTCGCATTCCCCCTCGCCCCGCCCCCGCTCTCCCTCCCTCCCTCGCCCCACTCCCCCTTCCCTCGCTCCTCCCTCCCTCGCATTCCCCCTCGCTGCCTCCCTCACCACCCTCCCTCGCATTCCCCCTCGCCCCGCCCCCACTCTCCCTCCCTCCCTCGCCCCACTCCCCCTTCCCTCGCTCCTCCCTCCCTCGCATTCCCCCTCGCCCCGCCCCCACTCTCCCTCCCTCACTCGCCCACTCCCCCTTCCCTTGCTCCCCCCATTCCTCGCATTCCCCCTCGCCGCCCCTCATCCTCTCCCTCCCTCGCCCCACTCCCCCTTCCCTCGCTCCTCCCTCCCTCGCATTCCCCCTCGCCCCGCCCCCACTCTCCCTCCCTCCCTCGCCCACCCCCCCTTCCCTCGCTCCTCCCTCCCTCGCATTCCCCCTCGCCCCGCCCCCACTCTCCCTCCCTCCCATGCCCACTCCCCCTTCCCTCGCTCCTCCCTCCCTCGCATTCCCCCTCGCCGCCCCTCATCCCCTCCCTCCCTCGCCCCACTCCCCCTTCCCTCGCTCCTCCCTCCCTCGCATTCCCCCTCGCCCCGCCCCCACTCTCCCTCCCTCCCTCGCCCCACTCCCCCCTCCCTCGCATTCCCCCTCGCCCCGCCCCCGCTCTCCCTCCCTCGCCCCACTCCCCCTTCCCTCGCTCCTCCCTCCCTCGCATTCCCCCTCGCCCCGCCCCCACTCTCCCTCCCTCCCTCGCCCCACTCCCCCTTCCCTCGCTCCTCCCTCCCTCGCATTCCCCCTCGCCCCGCCCCCACTCTCCCTCCCTCCCTCGCCCACCCCCCCTTCCCTCGCTCCTCCCTCCCTCGCATTCCCCCTCGCCCCGCCCCCACTCTCCCTCCCTCCCTCGCCCCGCCCCCACTCTCCCTCCCTCCCTCGCCCACTCCCCCTTCCCTCGCTCCTCCCTCCCTCGCATTCCCCCTCGCCGCCCCTCATCCCCTCCCTCCCTCGCCCCACTCCCCCTTCCCTCGCTCCTCCCTCCCTCGCATTCCCCCTCGCCGCCCCTCATCCCCTCCCTCCCTCGCCCCACTCCCCCTTCCCTCGCTCCTCCCTCCCTCGCATTCCCCCTCGCCCCGCCCCCGCTCTCCCTCCCTCCCTCGCCTCACTCCCCCTTCCCTCGCTCCTCCCTCCCTCGCATTCCCCCTCGCCCCGCCCCCACTCTCCCTCCCTCCCTCGCCCACTCCCCCTTCCCTTGCTCCTCCCTCCTTCGCTCCCCCCATCCCTCACATTCCCCCTCGCGCCCCCTCACCCCCCTCCCTCCCTCGCCCACTCCCCCTTCTCTCGCTGCCCCCCTCCATCCCTCGCCACCCCCCCTCCCACCCCCTCCTCCCTCCACACCAGCAATCAGAGAGCTGCTCACGTTTCGCCGTGTTGTCGTCCACGATCTTGTAGACTTTGTAGGGTTCGGAGATGTCCAGCTGGGAGCGCTGGGGAACCTCCTCAAACTCACAGCTCTTGTTCAGCGCGCACCGCAGCCGGGTCTTCCAGGTCGCTGGGTCCACCTTGTCCCCCTCCTTGTACTTTCCCTTGAACGTGGCCCAAGCCTGTGCAGAGAGAGCGCGGCCCGTTAACGGAGACAGAGCCACCCCCTCCCCTCCAACCACCCCCCCACATCCCAACATTATCCAGGGTCAGCATCACACTCCCAGGGCAGGTACAGGGGGTTAGATACAGAGTAAAGCTCCCTCTACACTGTCCCATCAAACACTCCCAGGGCAGGTACAGGGGGTTAGATACAGAGTAAAGCTCCCTCTACACTGTCCCATCAAACACTCCCAGGGCAGGTACAGCACGGGGTTAGATACAGAGTAAAGCTCCCTCCACACTGTCCCATCAAACACTCCCAGGGCAGGTACAGCGGGTTAGATACAGAGTAAAGCTCCCTCTACACTGTCCCATCAAACACTCCCAGGGCAGGTACAGGGGGTTAGATACAGAGTAAAGCTCCCTCTACACTGTCCCATCAAACATTCCCAGAGCAGGTACAGCCTGGGATTAGATACAGAGTGAAGCTCCCTCTACACTGTCCCATCAAACACTCCCAGGGCAGATACAGCACGGGGTTAGATACAGAGTAAAGCTTCCTCTACACTGTCCCATCAAACACTCCCAGGGCAGGTACAGCACGAGGTTAGATACAGAGTAAAGCTCCCTCTACACTGTCCCATCAAACACTCCCAGGGCAGGTACAGGGGGTTAGATACAGAGTAAAGCTCCCTCTACACTGTCCCATCAAACACTCCCAGGGCAGGTACAGCATGGGTTAGATACAGAGTAAAGTTCCCTCGACACTGTCCCATCAAACACTCCCAGGGCAGGTACAGGGGGTTAGATACAGAGTAAAGCTCCCTCTACACTGTCCCATCAAACACTCCCAGGGCAGGTACAGGGGGTTAGATACAGAGTAAAGCTCCCTCTACACTGTCCCATCAAACACTCCCAGGGCAGGTACAGCACGGGGTTAGATACAGAGTAAAGCTCCCTCTACACTGTCCCATCAAACACTCAGTGTGTGACCCACTGACCCTCACCCAATCCCCCCAACAGAAATGAGACCTTTCATCCCCTTTGTGAGGGCTGAATGTGACGCCAGGTCCCAGAGGGTGAATGGTCAGTGTCCCACCATCGGTGGCCGGGCCTTCAGCTGTGCAGCCCCCAAGATCTGGAACTCCCACCCGAAACCAACTGACTCTTTCCTCCTTGAAGGCGCCCCTTAAAACCTACCTCTTTGACCAGGTTTTGGTCACCAATCCCAATAGCTCCACTGACTCCATCCCTCTCCCCAACTCCGATCTGAGGCTGAACCAGACTGTTCACAACCTAGCCGTCATATTTGACCCTAAAATAAGCTTTCGGCCACATATCCCCAGCATAACTAAAACCGCCTATTTCCACCTCTGTAACATCGCCCGTCTCCGCCCCCTGCCTCAGCTCATCCGCTACTGAAACCCTCATCCAATCCTTTGTTACCTCTAGACGTGACTATTCCAACGCACTCCAGGCTGGCCTCCCACATTCTCCCCTACGTAAACTAGCGGTGATCCAAAACTCGGCTGCCCCCGTGTCCTAACTCGCACCGAGTCCCGCTCACTCATCACCCCCTGTGCTCACTGTCCCATGTCCTAACTCGCACCGAGTCCCGCTCACCCATCACCCCCTGTGCTCACTGCCCCGTGTCCTAACTCACACCAAGTCCCACTCACCCATCACCCCCTGTGCTCTCTGCCCCGTGTCCTAACTCACACCCAGTCCCACTCACCCATCACCCCCTGTGCTCTCTGCCCCGTGTCCTAACTCACACCCAGTCCCACTCACCCATCACCCCCTGTGCTCACTGCCCCCGTGCCCTAACTCACACCCAGTCCCACTCACCCATCACCCCCTGTGCTCACTGCCCCGTGTCCTAACTCGCACCCAGTCCCGCTCACCCATCACCCCCTGTGCTCGCTGCCCCGTGTCCTAACTCGCACCCAGTCCCGCTCACCCATCACCCCCTGTGCTCGCTGCCCCGTGTCCTAACTCGCACCAAGTCCCGCTCACCCATCACCCCCTGTGCTCGCTGCCCCGTGTCCTAACTCGCACCAAGTCCCGCTCACCCATCACCCCCCTGTGCTCACTGCCCTACACTGGCTCCAGGTTAAGCAACGCCTCGATTTCAAAATTCTCATCCTTGTTTACAAATCCCTCCATGGCCCTCACCCCTCCCTATCTCTGTAATCTCCTCCAGCCCCACAACCCCCCGAGATGTCTGCACTCCTCTAATTCTGCCCCCCTGACCATCCCTGATTATAATCGCTCCACCATCGGTGGCCGTGCCTTCTGTTGCCTGGGCCCCAAGCTCTGGAACTCCCTCCCGAAACCTCTCCGCCTCTCTACCTCTCTCTCCTCCTTCAAGACGCTCCTTAAAACCCACCTCTTTGACCAAATTTTGGTCACCTGCCCTAATTTCTCCTTATGTGGGTCTGTGAAATGTGTTTAGTTTGTGTCTCAGACTATCGCTGTGACACGCCTATGGGAGGTTATAGGCGCTATATAATGGTTGTTGTTGTTAAAGTTGGGTCTGAAACCGTTGCCGAATTATTTCCGATCAACGTAAAGTTAACTGACCCCAGGGCTGAGAGTCGCGGCCTGGATTTACACAGGCACATAAGATCCAGGAGCAGGAGTCGGCCATTCGGCCCCTCGAGCCCGCTCCACCATTCAATAAGATCACGGCTGACCTTCGACCTCGGGTCCACTTCCCTGCACTGTCCCCATATCCCTCGATTCCCTCAATATCCACAAATCTCTCGGTCTCTGTCTTGAGCCTCCACAGCCCTCTGGGGCAGAGAATTCCAAAGACTCACCACCCTCTGAGTGAAGAAGTTTCTCCTCATCTCAGTCCTAAATGGCCGACCCCTTATCCTGAGACTGTGTGACCACTGGTTCTAGACTCCCCAGCCCGGGGGGGAAACACCCTCCCTGCATCTACCCTGTCAAGCCCGGTAAGAATGTTGTATGTTTCAATGAGATCACCTCTCATTCTTCTAAACTCTAGAGAATATCGGCCTGGTCTACTCAATCTCTCCTCATAGGACAATCCTCCCATCCCAGGAATCAGTCTGGTGAACCTTCGTTGCACTCCCTCTGTGGCAAGTATATCCTTCCTTAGGTAAGGAGACCCAAACTGTACACAATACTCCAGGTGTGGTCTCACCAGGGCCCAATATAATCGCAGTAAGACGTCTTTACTCTTAGACTCAAACCCTCCTGTACTTGTGTTGCGAGTTATCGGGGGCAGGGGAACTTACCTTGAAAATGGCAGCGTCCTCGTCGTGCCTGTAGTCTTGCTTGCCTGCGTGCTTCCAGGGGATGCGGAACATTCCCAGCTTGCGGTCCTCCCAGACCAGGCCCGGGTACAACCCACTGTCCACCTGCTCAAACATCCATTGCTTCAGCTTCCGGGTACACCGCACTCGCCCACGCATCCTGCACACCGCGGGAAATAAACAGGGAGACTGGCGATGAGACGGACAGCCGCCCGGGTCCTCCCGTCACCCGCCCCCCCCTCCCCCGTGACACGCCCCTCCCGTCACCCGCCCCTCCCCCGTGACACACCTCCCCCCGTGACCCCTCCCCCCGTGACACGCCCCTCCCGTCACCCGCCCCTCCCCCCGTGACCCACCCCCCCGTAACACGCCCCTCCCGTCACCCACCCCTCCCCCCGTGACACGCCCCTCCCATCACCCGCCCCTCCCCCCGTGACCCACCCCCCCGTGACACGCCCCTCCCATCACCCGCCCCTCCCCCCGTGACCCACCCCCCCGTGACACGCCCCTCCCATCACCCGCCCCTCCCCCCGTGACCCACCCCCCCGTGACACGCCCCTCCCGTCACCCGCCCCTCCCCCGTGACACACCTCCCCCCGTGACCCCTCCCCCCGTAACACGCCCCTCCCGTCACCCACCCCTCCCCCCGTGACACGCCCCTCCCATCACCCGCCCCTCCCCCCGTGACCCACCCCCCCGTGACACGCCCCTCCCATCACCCGCCCCTCCCCCCGTGACCCACCCCCCCGTGACACGCCCCTCCCATCACCCGCCCCTCCCCCCGTGACCCACCTCCCCCCGTGACACGCCCCTCCCGTCACCCACCCCTCCCCCCGTGACACACCCCTCCCGTCACCCGCCCCTCCCGTCACCCGCCCCTCCCGTCACCCGCCCCTCCCCCCGTGACCCACCTCCCCCCGTGACACACCCCTCCCGTCACCCGCCCCTCCCGTCACCCGCCCCTCCCCCCGTGACCCACCTCCCCCCGTGACCCACCTCCCCCCGTGACACACCCCTCCCGTCACCCGCCCCTCCCCCCGTGACCCACCCCCCCGTGACCCACCTCCCCCCGTGACCCACCTCCCCCCGTGACCCACCCCTCCCGTCACCCGCCCCTCCCCCCGTGACCCACCCCCCCGTCACCCACCCCTCCCCCCGTGACACACCCCTCCCGTCACCCGCCCCTCCCATCACCCGCCCCTCCCATCACCCGCCCCTCCCCCCGTGACCCACCCCCCCGTGACACGCCCCTCCCGTCACCCACCCCTCCCCCCGTGACACACCCCTCCCGTCACCCGCCCCTCCCGTCACCCGCCCCTCCCGTCACCCACCCCTCCCCCCGTGACACACCCCTCCCGTCACCCGCCCCTCCCGTCACCCGCCCCTCCCCCCGTGACCCACCTCCCCCCGTGACCCACCTCCCCCCGTGACCCACCTCCCCCCGTGACACACCCCTCCCGTCACCCGCCCCTCCCCCCGTGACCCACCTCCCCCCGTGACCCACCTCCCCCCGTGACCCACCCCTCCCGTCACCCGCCCCTCCCCCCGTGACCCACCTCCCCCCGTGACACACCCCTCCCGTCACCCGCCCCTCCCGTCACCCGCCCCTCCCCCCGTGACCCACCTCCCCCCGTGACCCACCTCCCCCCGTGACCCACCTCCCCCCGTGACCCACCTCCCCCGTGACACACCCCTCCCGTCACCCGCCCCTCCCCCCGTGACCCACCTCCCCCCGTGACCCACCTCCCCCCGTGACCCACCCCTCCCGTCACCCGCCCCTCCCCCCGTGACCCACCCCCCCGTGACCCACCTCCCCCCGTGACCCACCTCCCCCCGTGACACACCCCTCCCGTCACCCGCCCCTCCCCCCGTGACCCACCCCCCCGTGACCCACCTCCCCCCGTGACCCACCTCCCCCCGTGACCCACCTCCCCCCGTGACCCACCTCCCCCCGTGACACGCCCCTCCCGTCACCCGCCCCTCCCCCCGTGACCCACCTCCCCCCGTGACCCACCTCCCCCCGTGACCCACCCCCCCGTGACCCACCCCCCCGTGACCCACCTCCCCCCGTGACCCACCTCCCCCCGTGACCCACCTCCCCCCGTGACCCACCCCCCCGTGACCCACCTCCCCCCGTGACCCACCTCCCCCCGTGACACACCTCCCCCCGTGACACGCCCCTCCCGTCACCCGCCCCTCCCCCCGTGACCCACCTCCCCCCGTGACCCACCTCCCCCCGTGACACACCCCTCCCGTCACCCGCCCCTCCCCCCGTGACCCACGCCCCCGTGACCCACCTCCCCCCGTGACCCACCTCCCCCCGTGACACACCCCTCCCGTCACCCGCCCCTCCCCCCGTGACCCACCCCCCCGTGACCCACCTCCCCCCGTGACCCACCTCCCCCCGTGACACACCCCTCCCGTCACCCGCCCCTCCCCCCGTGACCCACCCCCCCGTGACCCACCTCCCCCCGTGACCCACCTCCCCCCGTGACCCACCTCCCCCCGTGACCCACCTCCCCCCGTGACCCACCTCCCCCCGTGACCCACCTCCCCCCGTGACACACCCCTCCCGTCACCCGCCCCTCCCCCCGTGACACGCCCCTCCCGTCACCCGCCCCTCCCCCCGTGACCCACCCCTCCCCCCGTGACCCACCTCCCCGTCAACCGCCCCTCCCCCCGTGACACACCTCCCCCCGTGACCAACCCCCCGTGACACACCCCTCCCGTCACCCGCCCCTCCCCCAGTGACACACCCCTCCCCCCGTGACCCACCTCCCCCCGTGACCCACCCCCCCCGTGACACGCCCCTCCCGTCACCCGCCCCTCCCCCGTGACACACCCCTCCCCCCATGACCCACCCCCCCGTGACACACCCCTCCCGTCACCCGCCCCTCCCCCGTGACCCACCTCCCCGTCACCCGCCCCCGGTGACACGCCCCTCCCGTCACCCGCCCCTCCCCCGTGACACACCCCTCCCCCCGTGACCCACCCCCCCGTGACACGCCCCTCCCGTCACCCGCCCCTCCCCCCGTGACCCACCTCCCCGTGACACACCTCCCCCCGTGACCCACCCCCCCGTGACACGCCCCTCAAGTCACCCGCCCCTCTCCCGTGACACACCCCTCCCCCCGTGACCCACCCCCCCGTCACCTGCCCACCGTGACACTCCCCCCGTGACACGCCCCTCCCCCGTGACACACTTCCCCCCGTGACCCACCCCCCCCGTGACACGCGCCCCCGTGACCTGCCCCCGTGACACGCCCCTCCCCCATGACACACCTCCCCCCGTGACCCACCTCCCCGTAACACGCGCCCCCGTGACCCGCCCCCCGTGACACGCCCCTCCCCCTTGACACACCCCTCCCCCCGTGACCCACCCCCCCGTGACCACGCCCCTCCCGTCACCCGCCCCTCCCCCGTGACACACCCCTCCCCCCCGTGACCCACCCCCCGTCACCCGCCCCCCGTGACACACCTCCCCCCGTGACCCACCACCCCTTGACACGCGCCCCAGTGACCCGCCCCCTGTGACCCACCTCCCCGTGACACGCGCC